>NC_057719.1:26231483-26238539 GCF_004010195.1 Chiloscyllium plagiosum
CAAAGTCTTTTCCCTGGGGTCGGGGAGTCCAGAACTAGAGGACATAGGTTTAGGGTGAGAGGGGAAAGATATAAAAGAGACCTAAGGGGCAACTTTTTCATGCAGAGGGTGGTACGTGTATGGAATGAGCTGCCAGAGGATGTGGTGGAGGCTGGTATAATTGCAACATTTCAGAGGCATTTGGATGGGTATATGAATAGGAAGGGTTTGGAGGGATATGGGCCATGTGCTGGCAGGTGGGACTAGATTGAGTTGGGATATCTGGTCGGCATGGACAGGTTGGACCGAAGGGTTTGTTTCCATGCTGTACATCTCTTTGACTCTATGACTCTATGACTTGCCTTTTGCAAAATTCCAGGGCACAATTTCAAAATCTTGAACTTACATGTGGAATTGCAGTGAGAAAGTAATAGATTTCTCGAGATTGTAAATGTGCTGGTGGAATGAGAGGACAAATGAAAGATAAAAATCGAAGCACGAATACATGAAATAATACATTTTAGTAGGAAGAACAAAGAATAGCAATTCTGGGCATCACTTTTTAGGAAGAATATGAAGGCTTTGGAAAGGGTCCACAGGAAAGTTTGCTAGGGTTTTGCGAGAGATTGGAGTTACTTGAGTAGACTGTGAAGGTAATATCATTCTGCTTTGAGCAGAGAAGGAGGACATTTTATGGCTTTTTTCTTAATCACCAAGATTTAGTTGAGTAGCAAAGATAAACTGTTTGTAAAAGCTGAGCAATAATCAAAAGATAGTGATTTAAGGTGATTGACAAAAGAACCTAGACAACATGAGACAATGTTTTTACGCAATGAATGATTAAGATTTGAATTGTATGCCCATTGACAAAGTGATCCAATAGGAGATTACAAAAGATTACAGGGCTGTAGGGAAAGATCTGCAGAGTGATACTGACTGGATTGATTTCTTAAAGAGACTTGATGGGCCAAATGGACTGTTTGTGCTATTCTATTATATGATTCTATGACATGGGTCTTTTTGCAATCATTTGCCAACCACATTGAAGCAGTTAAAAC
Source organism: Chiloscyllium plagiosum (assembly GCF_004010195.1). Lineage (NCBI taxonomy): Eukaryota > Metazoa > Chordata > Chondrichthyes > Orectolobiformes > Hemiscylliidae > Chiloscyllium > Chiloscyllium plagiosum. The sequence goes on from NC_057719.1 coordinate 26,232,521, forward strand.
TCAGGGCTGGATTTTCCTAGGAGGATTGCAGCTTGTCTTCTACATACCATCTTGACTCTTGCTTTTATTTGTAAGGACCAATGGTAATGTTTAAAAAACACTGCATTCAGGAAATGTGTAATTGCTTATTTTGTATGAAATTTTGATACTTTCTAAAAGTTAAATTGTAAAGTTCATTGTGAACTAATTCTTACACTGAAATGGTTTGACATTTAATTAGAAATAAGGTTGCTGCTCTCTTTTATAGCATTACTTCCATGTGGGATCTTTGAGCACTGATCAATCAAGTTTCCAGGTACTAATTAGACAAAAGCATACTGAGAACTATCCAGATACAAGCGAAAATAAAATGAAGCCAATTTCCTGGCATTTCTCTCCATACTGTGTGCAATAAAGGGCTGTTGAATTTGTAGATTGACATGATGCCACTGCAAATGGCTTAAAGAATAACTGTACTGTACATCAACATAAATCCATCTATTTTCACCAAGCTAATGTATAGCATCAAACAAAAATACAGCAATGGAACAAAATTGAATTTCATCATATTTCAAGTAACAGATGGAGGCGAATGTGCAGAACACTTATTCCATTACCCACAGTTAATTGATTCTCTTGAACACCCATTACACCCATGATAATAACATCACTATATGGCATAGTTCCACTCTAAAAGAGCATTGCTTTGCTTACATCAAGTTGTAATCAGGTTAGTCAAGCAGCAAGGAGTAGCTACAGGAAAAAATGAGACAGTCAACCTTGAACATTGATGACTTCAATCATTGCTCAACTACATTGCTCAGAGTTCTAATTCCTATTGGATTAGGAAGGAAGGAAAAGAATAAAGGAAAAGGGGAGCAAAGAGAAATGTAATCCATGGGAGAAGTTGAGAGAAAAGAACAAGATTTCTCTCTCCATTTTCATATACTACCAGTGAAGCTTATGCCTCCGGTCTCAAAATCCACATCCTTGCCATCCTGTAACACCCAGAATGAACTGGGTAGAAAGTGAAACAACTGCATTTTTATTAGGTTTGGGAATTGAGGATCACTCAGCAAATCAGAAGAAAAACAATGGGAGCATTCCACAAAATGTTATTTTTCTCTTTGCTTCAAACTCTTCCATTTATCAATTACAAAGTATTATAGGTGGGGAGGTTGATGGTGATGAAAGCTCAACTGCATTTCACAGTTTTTGCTGGTGGTGGTTGAGGGTGGCAGAATGGAAAATAAATGGTTGCCTTGCTTTTTCCATGCTGTCAGCTCAGTGAATCAAACATCTGCCAGCACATTTGCAACCACCCAGCAGAAAGGCCACCATTTTGCAGTAGGAGGATGGTCTCTTGCATCAGACAGGAGAATGGTGATGCCATCAATAGCAGGTTAGTTACAGTTACCAATCTGAAGGACCCTGCTCTCTCAATCCCTCCTTGTCTCTTATGAAAGACGTGAAATAAATGAATTTTCAAACATACAATGCTGCCACCTTCACAGCAGACTGTACCTCTACATGTAGCCACGATCCTGTCTGCAGTCCTTAGACTTTATGTAAATCACTTTCAATCCATCCAATGCTTGGAAAATAGCAGTCAATGAGACATTGTATTAAGCTGGGACTTCAGCTAGTTTAATGGCTTGTTAATTGGTTATTTTAAAATGGTGGATTCATTTCCAATTTTCATGCTCACTCACATTTTGTGATATTAGAAACTGGTGTGATCACATACGAATGCCACACGGACATTATCAAACTGGTGTTTATGTAAGCTCTCGGGGCTGGGAGTGGGAGTGTGGTGCAGATACCCACCCAGGTCTCAGCTGTAAAACTAACTTGCTGGACATGGTTGATCCAACTGAGTGACAGAGTCTGTTCCATTTCTAATTGGCATTGGAGGGCAGTGGACCTGGGAAATGGTTTGTGATGTTTAGAGGATCTACCAGATGGAGTCCAGATACTATGAGGTAAGAGGCCACATGATTAAATCCCTAGAAATACAGCAAATGACTCTTGCTACCTTTGGTGAGTAGCAATTTGCTAACACCTCACATTACAATAGTATCAGGGTGGCATTAGCAGCTCTGAAATGTCCATGTTTGTCATCAGCAACTCAATAGGAGAGACAACGGAATGGACCAATAAGTAAGCAGGTCTTTAATTATAGGGGAATCTTGTCGGGAGGGACAGGGATTGTGGCTGCCCATGGCAAAGCAGGCAAGATCCCAATGGCAATAAAAGCAATGCACTGCAGATACCACAGACCTGAAATAAAAACATAACATGCTGACAGGAATCAGCAGATCTGGCAGCATCTGTGGAGAGAAAAACAAACCTAATATTTTAAGCTTAACATGACTGCTTTTTGGAACTGGACCCAATGTTGCCTAATTTCAGGAAGACCCAAAGTATATTATTTAACTCAGGATCAAGGAGCTTGAGACTTGAAATCCTGTCTGCCAGGCAATCAGAGGCCCAGAGCTCTCCTGTGCTCAGCAGCATCACTGGGAAGGTAGTGTTTGCATCTGGCTTAATATATCACCAGGACTTTAGATCACAGAGCATCCCTGGGATTAACAGTTCATGAAGAGGGTCAGCAGCAAGGATCGGGGAGCATCACAGTGGCCATTCCAACACCCCCTCCACCATTCTTGATATTGAGACCCTCAATCAGACGCTAAGTTCCTTTGAACAAGATAGCATCCCATCAGGAACTCCTTAGCAGCATCGAAGAGTTTGCCTGTTATGATCCCTGCACAGCAAAACACCCTTATCCACGACTGGGTTAACATCATTAAATTCTTAATATCCACTATAAGTATCAATTTCCAAACGGGAAGGCCTCTCACTGGTTTTCACACCCATATTCAGGGGTGGAGTCCACAACAAGAACTCTCCTGCCCAATTAGATGTTCCCCCACCATCAATCTCACAAGGGAGAGAGAACTGTGATTGAATCCGAAACATTGACTCTGTTCCACTCACCACAAATGCTGCCAGACCTGCCGAGTCTCTTCAGCAATTTCTGTTTTTGTTTCCGAGAGTACAGGCTCCTGCCTTAGGAACTATATGAGATAATTCAGTAGCATTTGCTTTCCCCTTCATTTTCCAATAATAAATTACAAAAAAGAATTCAGATATAAAGTATTTCTACAATTTCCTCTGCCTGATTATATGCATTTACTCAGCACTTCATCAAACCAGGCATCTCAAAGGCACAACACTTTGAAGTTCACATCCTATCCTGTATTAGTAAAATCCTACAATTAGCAGTGAGTGCTGAAAAAACATGTTATTTTTGGCTCAAATGTTTGGACATCAAGTACCTGGATCTGCATCAAATAGTTCAATGGATTTCAATGGAGGTAAAATAATAGAAAATTGGAGCTTTTCTTCAAGATCTCTTTGAAAAGACAGCAAAGCAATAATCCAGCTTGGTACTGAGGCCTTCCATTGGGTCCTAAGTTATTAGCTGCCCTCCTGGCTGAATCTACAATTTGAATGGATTTGAGGGTGCTAACTGCTGAACCAGAATCTTCTTGAGGAGCCAGGCCCAGGTGGCAAGACAACACAAGACCTGTGTTGATACCCTAAGACAAGACCCACCAAATCAAATGCCAATCTGGCATTGGTAAGGACACTGGCAGGCCTTCATGTGGCCTAAGATCTCACACTCAGAAGTGCTACTGAGAAGGCCATGTGTACTGCCAAGAGGACACCCAGGATGGTGGAAGACCAAGTTGTAAGTGGTTTGTGGTGGAAGATTTTAATGAGTTTGGGGTCACGGGTTAATTCCGTTTGCAGCTGGGTCAGTCCCACATACGGTAGATGATGCCTTGAATGGTCCTTAGTTTAAAACTTTGGGATCTCAATTTGCAGAAGGGTGAGAAAGTCAACTATTGACCTTTCCACCCTGAAATTAATTTGGGTGGAATTGAGAAGCTGAAAGGGTTCAGGTACACTGCCATATTGTTTAGTTAAATGTCCTTCTCCTTTTCAAGTTCTCTACATCTGGGAGCAGAGTATTCTACCCTGGGCTTTAACAGGATTGAGAATGAATGGCTTTGTGACAGTAAATGAGAAGTAGATTTGACAGGTGGGAGTTTTCCTTACCCTGGGGACACAATTGACAAAAGAACTGAAGGATAGATAATAAAAGATTTATTCTCTACAGTGAGCTGTTGTTAGTGACTCAAAATGGCAGTGAAAGCGGGGTTCCAGTAAAAGGAAATCAGATATACGCTTGAAAATGACAAATTTGGAAGGAAATGAGAAAGCAGAAAGGAAATGTGAGACTGATTTGACGGCTTTCTTAAAGATTCAGTGAAGGAATAATGACTTCATCCTGTATTCTCTAATACTGTTTTCCTGATCCTTATTTGACAACATAAAATACTGAGTTTTTTTTCAATCATCAGACTACAACATGTCTTCAATTGTTATTAAATGGAACTAGCGAAGGAATTGGAGAATGCTATTTCCTCACTACTGGCACAGTTTTATAATGAAGTACAGGTACCTGAGAGAGGTTTCAATACAGTAATTTAATCAAGATCCTCAAATAACATAATAAACCACAGAAGCAAAGTCCTCATGATTTTGATGCTCATCCCAAGATTAAATTGCAACCTTGAAGTCCCTCCAATTTCTATTACTGTTTGTAATGTCTTGTCTCAATTTCATACAGGGAGTCTAGTCCATTTGTAATCAGTTTTGATGCTGGTAGTAGCTGACAATACACTCCATGTCCTTGATGTCTGAATTTAATTTCTTTTATTGATTATGGTGGGCAAAGCAACAATGAGAATCTTGAACCAGTTGCAACAAGCCTGTGTGTTGGTGCAGGCAAATCCTGAAAAAAATCATCTGTCCTACAGGGTCACCTTAGAGTCTTGGCAGCTGACAAGGTGTCTCACCATCAGGGAAGAAGGGGTGCTGGAAAAGCACAGCAGGTCAGGCAGCATCCGAGGAGCAGGAAAATTAACATTTCGGGCAAAAGCCCTTCATCATGAATGAGGCAGGGAGACTCCCTGGTGGAGAGATAAATGGGAGGGGGGTGTGGCTGGGAAGAAGGTAGCTAAGAGTACAATGGAGGTGGGGATGAAGGTGATAGGTCAGAGAGGAGGGTGGAGTGGATAGGTGGGAAGGAAGATGGGCAGGTATAACAGGTCATGAGGATGGTGCTGAGCTGGCAGGTTGAAACTTGGATAAGGTGGGGGGAGGGGAAATGAGGAAGCTAGTGAAGTCCACATTGATGCCCTGGGGTTGAAGTGTTCCAAGGCAGAAGATGAGGTATTCTTACTCCAGGCGTCAGGTGGTGAGGGAATGGCAGTGGAGGAGGCCCAGGACCTGCATGTCCTCGGCAGAGTGGGAGGGGGAATTGAAATGCATTCCACCCCAACCTTAAATTCACCTGGACCATCTCTGACACCTCCCTCCCCTTCCTGGGCATCTCCACCTCCATCGATGATGACTAACTTAACATTAACATTTTTTACAAACCCACCAACTCCCACAGCTACCTGGATTACACCTCTTCCCACCCTACCTCCTGTAAAAATGTTATCCTATATTCCCAATTCCTCTGCCTCCTCCGTATCTGCTCCCAGGAGGACTAGTTCCACCACAGAACACACCAGATGGCCTCCTTCTTTAAAGACCATAATTTCCCTTCCCACGTGGTTAAAGATGCCCTCCAATGCATCTCATCCACGTCCCGCACCTCTGCCCTCAAACCCCACCCCTCCAACTGCAACAAGGACAGAACCCCCAGTCCTCACTTTCCACCCTACCAACCTTCGCATAAACCACATCATCTGCCGACATTTTCGCCACCTACAAACGGACTCCACCACCAGGGATATATTTCCCTCCCCACCCCTATCCGCTTTCCACAAAGACCATTCCCTCCGTGACTACCTGGTCAGTTCCATGCCCCCCAACAACCCACCCTCCCCGCCTGGCAGCTCCCCCTGCCACCGCAGGAATTGCAAAATCTGCGCCCACACCTCCTCCCTCACCTCCA
>NC_057719.1:26238828-26254441 GCF_004010195.1 Chiloscyllium plagiosum
TCCCATTTATCTCTCCACCCCAGAGGCTCCCTGCCTCATTCCTTTTGCCTGAAACATTGATTTTCCTGCTCCTTCGATGCTGCTTGACCTGCTGTGCTTTTCCAGTACCACTCTAATCTAGACTCTGATCTCCAGCATCTGCAGTCCTCACTTTTGTTGAGAAGATCAGAAACCTGAGCACAAGCTCCCCAGAATTAACACTTTCTGTTAATCCCCCTCCACTTGAAGTTTCTTGGAAATTTGTCCCATGTCCTTTGTGCCTAAGAAACCGCTGTGAAGATGTTTTGTTTAGTTCAATGCTGACAACCATCTGACAACTCACTTAAGTGACCCTAATTCAGCCAGGCCAGTGAGAGTTGACATGGGTGCATCACAGCCAAGGTGTTCATTGAACTTCTATTCAATAATTTCCACTAGATATTGACCATAAGATCATAAAACCATAGATATAGGAGCAGAATTAGGCCATTCAGCACATTGATTGTGCTCTGCCATTGATCATGGTTGACTGGTTCTCAACCTCATTCTCCTGCTTTCTCCTTGTAAATCCTTGACCCTCTTATTAGTCAAGAAGTTATTTTTCTCTATTTTAAAGACTCTCAATGACTTGGCCTCCACATCACTCTGCACCAATGAGTGCACAGATTAACCACCCTCTGACTAAAGAAATCCCTCCTCACCTCATATCTAAATGATTGTCCCTTCACTCTGAGGTTGTACCTTCAGGTCCTAGTCTGTCCTCCTAGTAGAAACACTTTCTCCATGTCCACTATGTCCAGGCCTCTCAGTATTCTGAAAGTTTCAATGAAATTCCCGCCTCGTCCTTCTAAACTCTAGTGACAACAGATACAATCGATTAATCACAGGTATGTGCTCTGATTGTACAATTTCTTGTCCTGCTTGAGATGATTGAGCATTCTACTGCAGCCCTTTTAAAGAGTTTGTGCCATCTGTTTTTATCTTTACTGGTTACTCAAATAACAAGTTGTAGATGGCCCAAATGAAAATGTGATTGTGTGAATTACTGTAGCTCTCCACCAGGATCAAGCTGACAGCTGGGGAGTTTCAATCATCTGTGTAGCATGATGGGGGAGTTTAATCAGACAAGACTGTTCTCAAAAATCACTATACGTTAGCAGCAAGCATGAAGAATCAAAATTTTATTAGCACAGTATGCATTAATGGTCTGAATTTTCTGATATTCAGACAGTCGTTATACCATTAGAGACGGCAGCTGCCCATTAGGACACTGTACTCCTCTTCCCCCCACTCCTGACTCAATTTTCCCTTTACTCCAGATCCCTCTTTCCCCACAGTTGGATTTCCCCCCCCACACACACACCATCCCTCTACTCACTCCGGACCATGTCCCACTTCAACCTCTGGGTGCTAACATCCCTTCATCTGCAATGAACCCAATTTCTTAAGACTCCTACCAGCAACTCACAGAGACCCAAGAGCACATGTTGTATTTCAGCTTTGAAGACCAGAAGCCTAAAAGGTACAAACAGCAAAATGTCCCATGTCACATATTAAGTTGCAGCTGGAAGCTGTGATTGGAAAGCAGGGAACTGCTGGAAAATGCGATCAAAACCAGAAATAAGAAATTGTTAACAAGAGAAGGAAAACTGTATTATTGACAAGTATTACAGAAATTATAGGGTCAACTAATAATGGGACCCTTACATATTCAAACAAAAGACTGACAAGTCCTTCAAAAAGCACTAATTAAACTGGGGAAAAAAAATCAACAAATTGCTAGAGGAACTCAGCAGGTCTGGCAGAATCTGTGGAGATAAAACAGAGTTAACGTTTTGAGTCCAGTGACTTCCGTCAGAATGGACCTTGCATTTCATCAGATTATTTCTGATGTGGAAAGTCTGAAGTGACAGTCTTTGATTGACACCATTTTCCATAACTCAGCCATGGGGTAGTCTGGAAACTGTGCTTGCCCTGAATTCAGAAATTGCAGTCTAGCCATAGGTTGGTGGTTAAACTAAAACAATGTTAAATTATATAACACAGATATACATTAATATAAGGACCAAGTTCATGACAGTAGCTTAATGTAATATATATAGCCAGCTCAACATGATGACAGCAGCAACTAAGGATTCTTGACCTCACTTTCCTCACTCTTTCAATTAGTGTAGCATAGAGTGCAACTATCTTTCATTCTACAAAAATAAATGTTATATATAGACTTTCTTATTCTCCAGTCCAAATGTTCAGTTGCCCCTTTATCCTCACTACAGATGAAGTGAGGACTGCAGATGCTAGAAACCAGAGTTTAGATCAGAGTGGTACTGGAAAAGCATAGCAGGTCTTTTACTGGAAAAGCTTAGCAGGCAGCACCCGAGGAGCAGGAAAATCGACGTTTCGGGCAAAAGCCCTTCATCAGGAATGGAATAGGGCTTTTGCCCGAAACGTGTATTTTCCTGCTCCTCGGATGCTGCCTGACCTGCTGTGCTTTTCCAGCACCACTCTGATCTAAACTCCTCACTACAGGAACCTAATCCTTCCCCTCTCCCAGGTGCTGCCCAATTTCATTCAATGAAAAAGAGGGATAAAGATTTTGGATAATTCTTGATAAATTCTACTCTAAATGTTACTGAGCAAGATCCGAGGGACTGGAGCAAGTGGATGTTGTAACACCCTAATTACTTTCTCTATGTAGATGTGAAAAACCTTTTACTCATCCAGCCAAATATTACATGGGGACACTTTTTTCTCATTTCCCAGATGCACTGTTTGCTCTATCTACCCCTTCACTGGGTTTTTTTCTTTTACTAATAATCCTTAGTTCTCCTTGAGGACAACTCTGAGGATGGTTAGCAGTCAACCACACAGCTCTGCAGGTCTGGAGTCATAAGTAGGCCAGACTGGATAGAGAGCATCAAGAAGGCAGCTCACCAACACTTTCTCAATTCGGAATGGAAAATAAATGCAGGCAGCTAGGCTTTTCTGTTAAGTTGGTGTTTTCATCGCCACCCTTACTACTACTTGCATTTATATTCAAGATTTACTTAATTAACTAAACTTAATTCCCCCAGCAGCCATTATGGGATTTGAATTTAAATCTCTAGCTAATCAGACTAGGTTATTGGATTACTAGCCCAGTAACATAACCACAATGTTACCGTATCCTTACCTCATGTAGGCATAATTCTTTCCCTCCATGCCATTGGTCTTTCCTATCTCCTGAATCTTCTTCCCCTGTCCAATTCACAGAAAGGCTTTCCTTCCTATTGCCTCCAATTCATCAAGGCATTCGCCTTTGCTGATTTGAGTGTCAGTGCTCATCCTAGTACTGCTGTAATATTTGAGATGGTTAGTGGAAATTATGGTCAGAATTGGTAGCCTGTATTGTAAGGTAAGGAATTTGTATACACGACACATAACAAATCATGGCGACATCAAATAGCAGGAGACAATTTTCAAAGGAACATGGAGATATACATTCTGTAAACAAAGCAAAGAAATTGCAGAATAATTATCCAGTGACTCCGTTTCTATGTATTTTCTTCTGCCATTTCCTAGCAGGCTACACTCTAAGAGAAACCACAAGTGAGACCCCTGATTTTCTATTTTCTTTAGTTACAATTAATAGATATGAATTCACATATTGTGTGTCTTGCAAATGTCCTGTAACTACAGCTTCCAAATGGGAGTAACACATCATGGTATCAGCCCTAGCTTCCTACTTATTTTATTTTTCATTTTAGAATACATGGGGAGGACCTCATAAAGACAGACACTAACTAGTTGGACCATGTGTTTTATAATATCATTACACGGTGAGCATGCACACATCATGACACAGTTCTCCCATGTAAAAAGTAATTTTTACAATAAACAGCTCACAGTTGATTAAATAACTTCTAAAACAAATCTTTGCAAACATGTAGATTTGGCAAAATAATGACTATTACATAAACATTAGAAATCAAGTCCAGAAACTAGTTTACAAAATCATTCTGAAATTAACCTAGGCTGTGTTGTAGAGTCAGGTACAAAAGACCTTTCTGCTTTGTTTCAGAGATGTGCTCTATTTACTGTTATGGACCAGACCAGACCCCCTCCCCAAATATTTTAAGAAGGTAGCCTAGACCCTAACTTTTTCTTGTTTTAAAGGTAGATATTAAGTGTATGTTCCAGATGGATGATCAAACTACTTGATGTTAAGCAAAACACAATTTATTTAAACACGATAGCTAAAATGCAAACAAAAGAAAGAGGAATTTAGAATAACTTAACTGTTGGAAAACTTAAACGAATAACAGATCAAGTACCGATCATTAATTAACTGTTCCAATAAAGTGACGTTCCATACACATACCCCTTGGCAAAAAGAAAAATTCAGACATAGATTCTTACATGCAGTTCTCCAATCCAGGAGGAAGCAGTATCAAGGGAAATTTCAGAGACAGTAGCAGCTAGGAATCATTCATTGAAGCTTTCAATTCTCCTGAGACCCCAAACAGCTCCTGATTGCTGAAAAAAAAACAAAACCTAGAAATCCTGATCTGAGAGAGTTGGCCACACCCATTCAAGGTCTCCTAAACTGTTTACTTAAGCTATCTTCAGGAACCAGTTCTTTGCCTCTGCTCTTACAATCTCTCTTAAAACAAAACCCAGGGCAAAATAACCTTTTCAAGTGACAGTATTGTCACGTTGCTTTCTTTCTGAGCCTGTTTGTTGTTCATAATCTCAGCAAATTTATTAGTAGCCTGTGTATTTGTTGCACATTCCTGGTTAATTATCTTTGCACGATTAGTTTTCATGTTGTTTAAGTGTTTCGTTCCCTATCTGGGAATGATTCCATTCATTGTCAGTTATGTGTGATTTAAGTGCTGGACTTTTCTTGAATATCATCCGTGACATGCCTGATCATGGCCACATCTCCATGGCTTGAAGAATCACATGTTAACTTCGAGTTATGACTTCAAGTTCAGTGTAATTTGAGTGTCTATGATCTTTTGCACTAATTTAAGAAGCTTTGCACTGGAAGCTTACAAACTTCCATGGCCTAAACCTTTCCATGCAATTTTCTTTTAATTGGACCTGTTTAGAGATTATTGAAAATGTTATTTTCTTGGTCCAAGGCACTCCTAATCATATTTTAAAAGCTTTTGAACTTTTTTCCAATTTACTAAAATTCTGACAACTATAAAAATAAATTAAATTAATAGATGATTCCGTATGGCTTTCTGAGTCATTCTTAGATATTTAAAGTTAAATGTCACACAACACCAGGTTATAGACCAACAGATTTGTTTGGAAGTACAAACTTCCAAGGCATTGCTCCTTCATCAGGTCGCTAATTCTGTGTCCTATGATCCTACTCCACTAACTACCTGACAAAGGAGCAATGCTCCAAAAGCTAGTGCTTCCAAATAAACCTGTTGGACTATAACCTAGTATTGTGTGATTTTTAACTTTGTCCACCCCAAACCAACACCGGCATTTCCACATCTTAGTTATTTAAAAACACATGTTGCTCATAAGTGGTAAAGTAGATACTGATTAAAATACTAATTTGAACAATAATTTTCAGCTGTTTTACTTTGAATGGAACTGTTACCATGTTTAAATATACTGTTGAATATTTTTAAAACATAGTTTGAAAAATTATATTCTAAAGTATGTCCAATTATGTTTGACAATATGCAAGTAGCTTTCTGATTGGAAACACACTTTAAAAACACTTTAAAAACTGAAGCAAGTTTGGGGGCATTTATGCCTAAATTTCCAAGTCTGCTGAAGTGGCTAAAGTTTTAGAATGCTTAAGGAAAAATCTTTCTTTTGTCTTAGCTTGAGGTACTGAAGGCATAATGAACATACAAGCCTGCATGGTGAAACTATTTGAACGTTTTGCGTGCTTTTGCAATTCTAACTGTGTATAAATTAATAAGTAAACAAACTTGTATTTATAAAGCACCTTTTACAATTTCAGTGCTTTATCTTTTACTTCAAGCCAATACTGCAACCTGCACACTGCTCTTTATCCCTAAGTAAGGCTGCTTCACTCCTATATCTGCATCTGTACATTGCAGGTTATCAAATACAGCTCTCTAGTGTACTGTATAAGACCTCTCTCTTCCAACGCTCTTTCTGGTCTGTTGCTGTCCATCCTAGTATGTTATCAGTTGCATTATCACCCAGATTGACAGGGTTCCAGAAGCCTCAGAGGACTGGGGATGTGTAGTTGTGGGGGTCAGTGACATGTTGAATGAGCTGGTAATTTTAATGATTCCCTAGGACTGTAAGTAGGTTTGTATCCTCTAACTTATCCTGGGTAAATATTAAGCTTAAGGGATTGGAATCCTAAAAGTTCATTGGCTTTAATGGAATTTTTAGTGAGATCACCTATTGGAAAATATAATTTCCAAAGCAATCCCAATGGAAAGCTGCATTGGGGATTTCACACGATCTTAATGCATAACTCTAGTCTATGTTGTGCCAACATCTCTTTCTGGCCATTGGCATATCTGGATAAAAAATGTGGGTTCTTTAGTTGCAGGTAAGACTGTGTACTGACAATGTTCATGAGTAAATCAAGAACAGTAGATCTGACTTCTATCATTGCTGCTTGCACTCAAACCAGAGTGCATGTTTTAGGACTAATGCATCACCACATATCAAGGTGGGTCATGACCAACAGTAGTTTAAGGCACGTTTCTTAAAAGTGTATACGCATTACATTACAACAGGTCCTACAAACAGTAATATGATCAAGATCTATTAAGTTGTTATCTGGCAGGGTAAATTGAAGGTTAAAAATTGACCAGGATCTTGGAAGAACTCTCTACTCTTCTTCAAACAGTGACATGGAATCTGTTGTATAGGTGGCAAAGCGCCATGCTACCAGTCCATATAGATTAGCGTATGCTACAAACATGTATTTATTGTGAGATATAAATATATCCAGAAGCACTGAGAGCTCAATTGTTTGATCCAAAAGATGTCACATCTGCTCAAGGGATATCGTGACTAGATGGGCTGAATGAAGGCCTTTCCTGAAGAAGGGCTTATGCCTGAAATGTCAATTCTCTTGCTCCTCAGATGCTGCCTGACCTGCTGTGCTTTTCTGGCACTACACTCTCAACTCCGATCTCCAGTATCTGCAGTCCTCACTTTCTACTAGATGGGCTGAATGGCCTCTTTCTATTATGTCAATGACTGTGACTCTTCCTTTGTACTGCTAACTATTGAAGGACAATATTTTTATGATTGCATTTACACAATTAGGAAATGTGACTTTTTTGAAAAAAACTAATGATAAAATGTCACTGTCCCGCACTGCTTATTTAGATATGATGTATTAGAACTGCTGTGGGGGAAATATTTCTGAGGACCACACTCTTCCATAGAAGTAATCTCATTATGTCATGTCAAAGCATTAATTGGATCTGTCAAGCATAGATATGGGTTGAAACATTTAGTAATCGAGTAGCTGCTTGCTCCAGATGCTGCATTTGGTCCTAGTTCATTATCATAATTGGCAGTTCTATATTCAGAGACCTCTCAAGCTGGGATGAATATGACAATTTTCCACCATTTATTTAGTTCATGTTTTCTAAATAGTGAACTTTGCATCATTAAGCACTCAATGCAATTAAAGCACTTGTAATCCTGACACAAATGTGTATATAAAATGCAATTTGAGGAGCAAATTCTTTTTATTTTACTGGTTTAATGTGCTTCTGGATATATTTATATCTCACAATAAATACATGTTTGCAGCATACGCTTTGCCACCTATACAACAGAAGTATACAGTGAATGTTTTATGCTTTTTCAAACAGAAATATCAATGATATAAGTGTAACCTCATTGCTATACATCCTAAAGAGGAGCAGACATGACTTTATAAATAAGAATGAAAAGGACTGCAGATGCTGGAAATCAAAAACAAAAATAGAAGTTGCTGGAAAAGTTCAGCAGGTTTGGCAGCATCTGTGGTAAGAAAACAGAGTTAATTTTGAGTCCAGTGGCATTTCTTCAGAACTCTGATTTCTGAGGAAACATTATTAGGGGACTGAAAACATTAACTCTGATTTCTCTCCACAGATGCTGCCAAACCTGCTGAGCTTTCCAGCAATTTCCATTTATGCCTCTATAAGTTGAGAACCGTGACATGTTCCATCACGCTCCCATCCAATTGCTCTGAGATTATCCAATAGGAATGAAAGCAACACATATTTTCAGGTTTATTGTAAAATAACAAGTTCATTCAATACTAGTTCACTACAGAATGATAAAATATGCTCAGTTGCAATCCAAATGTAAGGATCTATTAAAAGTAAATAACTTCATCACTTCTACATTATATTTCATGACAATCAAATAAATCTTCTTGATTTAGAATGCAAGAATGTATTTTAAAGAATTCTATTGTCTTTACTGAGATGTACTATGTTTATTGTGATATGGCTTTGAGGTTTCAATTTTAGTAATGACATTTCCCACTAATGCGGTATACTTTATAGGTTTTCCTATTAAATATTAAAAAAGAGACAAGTTAAATACTGATGTGAAAAAAGACATCCATGTAATCACTCACCTAAATATAACTGTTAATTGATCATGCCCACGCTAAATTTAAAAGGAGAGTAATACAATAGATGACGGACATTATGATTGATTTGAGGACAGTCAATTGAATTAAAGCACAGGTAAATTCACGTAACTGAGAAATGAGGTCATTTTGCAATACAGAGTTAGCATTTCTCAATAGTCAGTTATTATTAGAGAAACAAGCATTTGTGGAGTAGATTCTGTCACTGGGTGTGTCAAGGTCACTTCTGCAACAAAAATATCTTTAGAAATTAGTTCCTACCCCTCATTGCCCGCACCAATGTTAAACAACACACTGAGTGCATCATTCAAGATGTACAGTTCAATAAATTACACCAGGGCATTATTAGCCAAACAAGAAGAATGAATATGAAACTAACTACCAGAAATAATTGTTCCCTGCTTGTTCTTTATCTGTTCTTTACAAGGAAGGAGCAATAATATGCCTTAATTTAACAGTTCATTCGAATGGGTTGCAAATTCAGGAAGTGTGGTACATCATTTACACTGCAATAATGAATAATATACAGAGCACAGAGAGCAAGCTAATTGTTGAAGCAAAAGACATGTTTATAAAGAATAGCCTTTGATTCTAACAGTGGTGGTGTGAATCCAGACCGTATTCCTCCTGTTTCACATGGTATACTCTGCATTGTATACTTGCATCAGCTGCTTGACTTACCTTCTGTCTGTCCAATAAACACAGGTGACATAAATATGAAATGTGTCATGAACAGGATCCCAGAGCTAAAGTAGATTTTGGGAAGTGATCTCAAAGGACAGCACAAGTATGATTTTAGTTGTGACACTTATGATGAGGAAATTCCCACATCTGTAAAGAAATAGAAATGCAAATTTCCATATCATGTGCTGTATGATTGGTCAGTTGATATTTACATTGCAGTGATGTCCCTGCAACAAGTATATTTTACTCACATACAAACAAATCAGCAGCAGGAATTGGCCATCCAGCCTTTCAAATTTAATGCAAGGTATGACTCCAGCCAGGTAAGAATTTTCCCATTGAATTTCAGTGACTCCACTTTTACTAGGACTCCTTGATGCCATACTCAGTAGAGTGTGTTCTTCATATCAGAGGGGTGTCACTCTCACCTCACTTCTGCAATTCAGCTTTTTTTGTCCATGTTTGAACCACGCCTGTAATGAGGTCAGGAGCTGAGTGGCTCTGGCAGAGACCAAACTGGGCATCACGGAGCAGGTTATTGCCCAGCAGGTGCTGTTCAGGGTAAAATGTTTGATGATACTTTCCATCATTTTACTGATGATTGAGCTAGACTAATGGGACGGTAATTGGCCACTGTTGTCACTGTACTGGAAAGCTTGGCTCAGAGGGTGGCAAGTTCTGGAGCACAAGTCTTCAGTATTATTGACAGAATAATGTCAGAAACATAGGCTTAGTAGTATCCACTGCTCCAACCGTTCCTTGATTGAACATGGAGTGAATTGGATTTGCTGAGTACTGGTATCTGTAATGCTGGGAACGACTGGAAGAGATGGAGCTGGGTCATCCACTTGGCACTTCTGGATGAAGATTGATGAGAATGCTTCAGGTTATTTTTTGCATTGATATGCTGGGCTCTTCCATCATTGAGGGTGGGGATATTTGTGGAGCTTCCTCCTCCAGTGAGTTGTTTAATTGACTACCAGCATTCTCAACTGCATGTGACAGGACTGCAGAGCTTGGATCTGATTGTTGGTTGTGGAATCATTTAGCTCCATCTATGATTTGCTGCTTATGCTGTTTGTCATGCAAGTAGACCTGTTTGGTAGCTCCACCAGGTTGACACCTCATTTTCATGTTTGGCATGCCCTCCTGTACTGTCCATTGAACTAGGGTGATCCCCTGGCTTGATGGTACTAGTTGAGTGGGGGATATGCTGGATGGTGCTGGAGTACAATTTTGGTGCTGTTGATGGCCCACAGTTTAAAAGTGATAGTACCACACAGGTTGGTGGAGAGTATTCTCAATGTGAAGGCAGGACTTTGTCTCTACAAGGACTGGGCGATGGTCACTCTTACCAATGCTGTCATGGGCAATGCATCTGCAGATTGCTAAAGATGACTTCAAGTATGTTTTTCCCTCTTTTTGGTTCCCTCACCACTTGCTGCAAACCCAGTCTAGCAGCTATGTCTTTTAGGACCTGACCAGCTCGATCTATAGTACTGCTGCCAAGCCACTCTTGCTGGTGGACATTGAAATCACTCACCCAAATTAACTTGCACTCTGGCCACCCTCAGTGCTTCCTCCAAGTCTTGTTCAATATGGAGGAGTACTGATTCATCAGCCAAGGGAGGACAGAATGTGGTAATCTGCAGGAGTTTTCCTTGCCTCTGTTTAATCTGAAGCCATGAGACTTCATAGGGTCAATGTTGAGGACTCGCAGGGCAATTCCATCCTGACTGTACACCACTGTTATGCCACCTCTGATGGGTCTGTCCTGCCAGTGGGTCAAGAATAGTGATGGTGATGGTGCTATCTCAAATGCTGTTCATCAGGCATGACTCTGTGAGTATGATGATGTTAGCCACCAGGGTCGACAGGGCTGTTTCTGTTGTCTTTTCTACTGCCTGGGTTAATTCCCACTTGTATGTCTGGTTTCAACTCTTTGTTGAGACTTCATAGCATGGTTTCATCATTAGACTCTGAATTCTTATTGAATTCGGATTCCACTATCTGCCACGGCAGGATTCGAACCTGGGTTCCCAGGACATTACCTTGGTCTCTGGATTAGTGGACTAGCCTGATGGATAATAAATCAATTCCTCATCAATATTTTCTCACATTATGCTACTTTTGCCAGAACTTTGACCACTCACTTGACTTTTCTATATCCCCCATAACCTCATGATCATTTTATAATTTACTTGTCTTCCTATCTTTGTCGCATCAGCATATTTGATACCCAATACCTTCTCTCCTTTCATTCATGTCATTTACATAAGCAATGAAAAGTTAACAACTGGTTCCTGTGGCTCGCTACTCAAGACATCCCACAAACCAGAAAATGACCAACTTCTATCAACAGCCATCCAAACTTCTATCTGTATTTGCATATTACCATTAGACCAATGCAAAGAGCTGTCCTTAATCCAATGTTGCATTATGGCCCATTCCAAAGCACAGGATGACATGCTGAGGCTATGCACTAAAGGTTGGGGCAGCTGTTGCCAAGACGTAGTGGGGCAAGACCACTGTCTGAGACCTTCCTGTCAAAGTGTAGACATATGCCTATTAAATTGTTAGAGCATCTTGTTGCATCAAAATGAATGTAAATAGTTTGTTACATGAGTTGACATGCCTTTGTTTTTGCATCTACAGGAACGCTCTGAGGAATGTCAAATTCCAATGTATTATTTGTTTCTCCTCTGCAAAAACTGTACAGAACTGTTTTCAGATCTGTTGTATGGACATAATTTTTATGAATAATAAATCTTTGTGCAATTAAAAGAATGCACCCCAAAAGCCCTCACTCTCATTCAAATCAGCTGAAAGAATTTCAAACCACATCGAATCCGAAATAAAATAAATGAAATGACATTGCAAGTCAGGCAATTACAAAGGCTGAGGCTGCTTCCCTTCTGCCTTCTGGGTCTCCTCCCCTGCTTTAGCTGCATTACACTCCCCTATATCTAATAAAATCAGAGGACCCTAACCTTAGGGTTGTGACTGCCTCCCGGTACAAAATGCCTAGGCAATCTTTCCCCTTCCTAATGTGTCTCAGTGTCTGTGGATCGGCCTCCAGTGTGACAGGATCAAAGCTCAAATACTTTCTGCAGATGGATTTGCCTAGATCATACTGTACTTCAGTTCTGAAAAAACATCACTGCAAACTCAAATGTTAATTCTGGTTCTCTCTCCACAATTGCTGCCAGATGTGCTGAGTTTCTCTAGTGTTCTATGTTTCATTATAAAAAGTTAGCATTTGGGTGTAGCAATAAATTAAGAAGGCGGATGGTCTTTATTGCTGGGGAGCTGGAGTTTGAAAACAAGTGTTGTCTAGTTGTTCCTTAAAACAGGTTTGACAACTCCGACCAGAGTGTTATGAATAAATTTACCCAGGTGCCCCACAATACCGAAGCAGTCAAATCACCACAAACAGAAACCGGTACCAATGCCAAACATTCCTAACTTTATTAGGAAACAAGTTACAATAACCTTTAATACTAAACATACTATCTCTAATCCTATTCGGCCCCTTAAGCTTACAATACTTCCTGAGTCTCTTGTTGATTTACAGCACTTGTACTCTCGCTGGCTCTATCTCTGGGTATGACTCTGGGTCTGCAAAGCTGCTTTTCTCTCTTCCTCTATCTTTCTCTCTCTCTGTCTCTCTCTCTGTCTCTCTCTCTTTCTCTTTCTTTCTCTGGATGGTCAGCTAGTCTCTGCCTCTTGCCATGTTGGTCTCCTCAGAAAGGCTGTAGAAGTGAGATTGCTCTGTAGGTGAACCCTGTTTTTACAGAGGAACTTTGATTATCCAAATTTCGAATTATTCGGACAAGATCGCAAGGTTCTGATGCCTGGCTAAATAGTGTTATCTGACATTCGATTATCCAAACATTCGATTTTCTGAACAAAATACTCACCGCCTATGTCATTTGGATAATCGAGGTTCCTCTGAATACCATTTTGGAGGGTTCTCTGGTGCTTTCTGCAGTCTGGCCAATCAGGGAGACACAATTAATAGTTTGAAACATTGTCAATCATTTGGATGGCCTGCTGCTGTTTATTTCTTTGTAGCAGGACCCAGTGTCTTTCTGTCTGGACCTTCCTTTGTTTGCTGGGTAAGTTTTTGGGGGTTTCTGTCCAGGATAACTGTTGCCTTTTATGTTATGCTAATGTAATTAGCACCTGGCTGTTGTGTTTGCATTGTGTCTGGTGTATGGCTTTTGTGATTTCAGTGTTTCATTTGGCTAATGTACCAGCATCCTTTGTTATTTGGCCAAGTTAGCATCTATCGGTATTTTGGCAGATAGGGGGCTGGAACACAGGGAAGTCTTCGTGGAGGAGTACACAAATGCCAGCACCGGAGAGTGTGTCAATTTTAACATGATATTCTTGAGGCTGATGGACTCACCAGTCTCAATGACATCTACAGGGCTTTTAGTAATTGAAAAGATAAACCAAGGGTTTTTATTGGGGTTCTGGAAAAGTGCCAGATGAAATTATGGTTGGGAAACACAGAAATGCAGAATTTCTTACTCACCATGCAGTTTAACCCAATGGAACCCCCAACTGCATCTCTATTCTCTGAACTTTTATATTCCAATGTGTTTCTGGCCAGTACCCCCAACATTTCATACTCCTAAACATGGGGTCTTTTTACAACTCATTACTCACAAGTTAAGTTCACCTATAACCTATGTCCTCACTGATCCACTTTGATTTCTGGTTAAATGATGCTTTGATTCAAATCTCTCTATGGCCTCAACACTTGCGCTGTCTGTAATCTCCTTAAAAGTCACAATCCTCCAAGATCTCTGGCTTATTGAGCATCCCAATTATAATTGCGCTACTATTGGTGAGCATGCCTTTGCCTGGCAAGTTTCTGAGCTCTGAACCTCCCTCCCCATGGCAAAAAGTCAGCCTCAACTCTACACTTGCAGCCAGGTGCGTCTGGTCTATTTTGTTTCTGGTCAATGGTAAGCCCTGAATTGTTATGCTGGGGGGGGTACAGTGATGGTAATATTGTTGAAATTCAAGGGAAGATACTTTTGACCCTCTTTTGTTTGAGATGATCATTTCCTGATTCTTATGTGGCACCAAAGTTATTTCTTGCTACTATAAGTTCAAACTTGAACATTGACCACATCTTGCTATATGATGAGCCAAACTTTTGGCGACACCATTTAATATTTGCTTTGGCTCCGAACCGATTTTTTTCTCCATACACCTCAGTGAAGTGCAGGAGGACACATTTATGCCAGTCCAAGGTGCTGTGCAATTGTAAGCATATAAATATTTTCAATAATCTGATGCTGACAGTAAAAATATGGGTGCGTCTGGATTATGACAGGGAGCAATGTAGTACACCTATTCATCCTTCAGAAGGTTAGCCTGGTGAATCAAATTACAGTATCATTTGATATACTGATGGAGACTCTGAGTTGTACATCATTAAACCTGAGCATCAGCCGAATAGCCTTCATAGAACACAGAAGACAGCAAGCTGTTTATTAATGTTTCTCCCTGAAGATAACATTTCAAATTACATCTGAGATGTTATATTTATTTTATTAGTTCTTAGAAAGACTTGCATTTATATGGCGCCTTGCAGAACCTCAACATATCCAAAGTTTTCTTCTCTATCCACCAAAGTACTTAATGTAAGGTAGGAAGCACCACGACCTCAACAAGCACAGTATAACAAAAAACAGATAATCCCTGAGTGCTATTAGTCCAAGAATAAATACTGGCCAGGACACAGAGGAAGAATGCAATTCTTCAACTAAAGCCAACCGCCACCAGGACAGAACCCCACCGGTCCTCACCTACCACCCCACCAATCTCCATGTACAGCGCATCATCCGCCGTCATTTCCGCCACCTCCAAACGGACCCCACCACCAAGGATATATTTCCCTCCCCTCCCCTATCAGCATTCCGTAAAGACCACTCCCTCCGTGACTCCCTTGTCAGATCCACACCCCCCACCAACCCAACCTCCACTCCCCGCACCTTCCCCTGCAACCGCAGGAGGTGCAAGACTTGCGCCCACACCACCCCCCCCACCTCCCTCCAAGGCCCCAAAGGAAACTTCCATATCCGCCACAGATTCACCTGCACCTCCACACACATCATCTATTACATCCTCTGCACCTGATGTGGCCTCCTCTATATTGGGGAGACAGGCAGGCTACTTGCGGAGCGTTTCAGAGAACACCTATGGGACACCCGGACCAACCAACCCAACCACCATGTGGCTCAACACTTCAACTCCCCCTCCCACTCCACCAAGAATATGCAAGTCTTTGGACTCCTCCATCGCCAGACCACAACAACACGACAGTTGGAG
>NC_057719.1:26254450-26260533 GCF_004010195.1 Chiloscyllium plagiosum
ACGCCCCTCCCCCAAGTCCCTCCTCCCTACCTTTTATCTTAGCCTGCTGGACACACTTTCCTCATTCCTGAAGAAGGGCTTATGCCCAAAACGTCGATTCTCCTGTTCCCTGGATGCTGCCTGACCTGCTGCGCTTTTCCAGCAACACATTTTCAGCCATGGAATCATAGCCAAGAGAGCAGCTTCATCCAAAATACAGTTTCTGTCAGTGCAGTTTTTTTCACTCCTGCAGTGGAGTGTCAGCCTGGATTTAGTATATGGGACTTGAAGCTATGTCAAGTGAATTCTTGAAATAGGTATCAACTCATTGCTACACCATGCTATAAATAATGCAATGCAGTGCCAATACTGTAATTTGACTAGCCCTAGGATACTCAATTAAACTAATTTAGACTGCTGATATATATTCATTCAAATTTTATTAATTTGCAATCATGCAAGTCGATTCAGTCCTGATTTTTTAAAAGAATACTTTTAAAAGAACAATACTTTGTCGCCAACAGATTCAGTACAATCAAATCTTTGCCATTTGACTTGTGGGTTCTGCAGGTGTTCCATTGGAAAATAGTAAAATTATACAAATATTTTGTTCATCTCTTAATCATTGCCAAGGAATTATATTCACCATTTTCCTCTGTCCTTTAAGCGTAACCCTGACCAGGAAAGCAAGCAGACATTCGTCGGGTGCAGCCTGGATAACACACCAATCATATATTTCCATAGCTGTGGAAACAGTTGCCAAGCAACAATTTATGAAGAATTTCTCACACTGATTGTTTTTTATCAGGGCCCACAGTCTTGAACTGCACAGACATCTTGTTATTTGATGAGAAACCTTTTATTTTAAAAGTTCAGTTACAATCAGAACTACATGCTGTCCAATTTTTTTTCAGATTTGAGTTTGAGTTCAGCTTTGAAGTTCCAAATGCTTATGCAAAGCTGAGTTCAAGCATTTATTTTCTACAATTCAATATGATGGTCGTGTTTGACTGATTTAGCTGGTAACAGTTTTAACAATGTAGCTATAACCATAGCTTGTGGTTATAGATTTCACCCTTTTAAATTGGATTTTAAAAAGAAACTATATCCATGTAATATTAATAGAACATCAATTTGCATTTATATAGCAACATTAGCATAAAACATTCCAAAGGCGCTTCACAAAATTTGCCACCACAAGGAATCAATAAAACAAATGACTGAAACCTTGTCTGAAGAGGAAGGATTGCACTGAAGGCAGAAAGAGAGAAAGAGGGAGACAGAGGGAGTGAAAGGGAGAGAGAGAGCGAATGGCAGAAATGTTTGGGGAAGGAGGTTCAGAGCCAGGCACTTGCCAGGTAAAGGCATACTCACCAATGGTGGTGCAACTGAAATCAGAGATGCTCACTAAGCCAGAGATCTTGGAGGATTGTGAGTTTCAAGAAGGTTGCAGCCAGAAGGAGCATTGACATTATAGACAGATTTGAAATCAAGGGTGAAATTGTTAAGTCTAGCATTGCAAAACTAGAAATTAATGCAAGTCATTTTACACACGGGTAACAAATGAACAGGACTTAGTATGAGGAGTGAGTTTTGGACGACCCCCATGTTTAAGGAGGTTGGAGATTGTGGGAGTCCAGAGGCTGCAAAGGTGTGGATGAGGACTCCCCTGCAGTTAAACTGCACAATGAGCAAAGATTCCTGCATTTCTAGGTTTCCCAACCAGAATTCCTATTAGCCCTGCTCCAAAATAAATGCTGTTAGTTTATCTTTACAATTACTGAAAGCTCTGTAGGCAACCGTGAGCAACTGTTGTGTCCATGAGATGGTGTAGTCGGCCGTAAGTTTTGCCTGAATAATCAGACTGCTTATCTGACAGCCAGTACTGAAAGAGCACAAATACTAGGAAGTTCAAAGTCATTGACTTTGATCCTTGCTACTGACTCCATTCCTCTCTTTGTCAGAATTTTCCAAACGGGACAATTGACAACCTTTATGTTATTTTTGACCCTGAGATGAACTTCCAACCACACGTCTATACCACCTCAGAGAATGTTTGAAATTTTTTTGCCAGGGCTTCTATCTAGAAACAGGCCCACTTGACAGGGTTGGCTGGTTGGTTGGTTGAGACCCAATGAGTCTTGTTGTGCCGTGTCTCTACCTGGGTTCAACTTCCACCTGCTTCCGAGGTGTGCAATATCATCGCTGAATAAGTGGATTAGAAAAATAGGTTAATTTTTTAAAAATAAAGCAGAGCCAACATCTTGATTTAGTCCCTTCCTACTCTCCCAACCCAACCCCCCTCAACTTTAATAGTTAGCATTGCCCATGATCGGATTTGCATGTAAACATTCAATTGGCTACATGGGTGTTTTACTCGTGGTGTTTAACAGGTTAAAAAAAAGTGGTGATTTTGGTGGTGGGAGAGTCACTTTGTTGAGTGTGATAACATTTCTGGGTAGAAAAACAATAATGCAGATGCACAACAAGTTCAGGCACTGGAGAGGCCTATCTGCCTACTGTCTGCCCCTCTTCTGCAGATATGTTTGGGGCCCGGGTGTCCTTGGAGAAGGAGCACATGGTGTCCAGCAATGCTCTTGATGTCTTTAGAGAGAGGTGGACGCCGCCAGGGATACAGTGCCTTATTTCCCCCTCCAACTACATTTTGATTTAGCTCCTCCTCCCTCTCCTTACCTCCCCTTCAGTTTTAATGGTTAGCACTGCCCTTAATGGGCTTTGCATGCCAATATCCCATTGGTTATCTGCATGATTTAATCATAGTATCTCATAGATAAAAGCAAAAATAGAATGTCCTAGTGATTTGATAATGGGAAAATACTTGAACAAGCAGTTCTGCCAATCATCTGCCCAAACTTTGGGTCTGCTACGTGGATGACACCCTTTGTCATCACTAAAAGAAAAAAATTAGAGGAAACCTTCAAGACCATCAACAATATCCTTACTGGCATAAAATTCACAAAAGAGGAGGAAAACAACAACAAGCTGCCATTCCTAGACGTCACAGTAGAGCAAACTGCCAATTGGGAACATCAAACGAGCATCTACAGGAAAACAAAACATACGGACCAAATACTGAACTACAGAAGCAATCATCCCAACACCCCCACATGAAGCTGCACCAGAACATCATTTCAATGAGCAACCACACGCTGCAGCACAGAGGAACTACGAAGAGCAGAGAAGAATCACCTATATGGTGTATTAAAAAAGAACAGGTACCCAATGAACACAGTCTGCTGATCTCTCAGCAACAAACCCAAATAATCAGATAAAATGCACCCAAACGTCCTAGCCATTCTCCCTACATCAAAGACATCTCAGAAATGACTGCCAGACTACTCAGACCTTTTGACATCATGGTAGCCCACAAACCCACCAACACACTAAAACAGCAATTAATGAAATTAAAAGACCCGATACAGACAACAAGCAAAACAAACATCATTTGCAAAATACTTTGCAAAAACTGTAACAAACACTACATTGGATAAACAGACAGAAAACTAGCCACCAGGATACATGAACATCAACTAGCACAAAAAGACATGACCCTCTCTCACTAGTATCCTTACATACAGATAAGGAAGGACACCACTTCGACTGGGACAACACATCCATTCTAAGACAAGCCAGAGACATGCACGAGAATTCCTAGAAGCATGGCATTCCAACCAGAACTCTGTCAACAAGCACATTGACTTGAATCCCATGTGTTACCCTCTGAGAAATGACATCACCAATACAGGAAATGACATCAGCACAGGAAATGAC
Source organism: Chiloscyllium plagiosum (assembly GCF_004010195.1). NCBI lineage: Eukaryota > Metazoa > Chordata > Chondrichthyes > Orectolobiformes > Hemiscylliidae > Chiloscyllium > Chiloscyllium plagiosum. Next base: position 26,258,222 of record NC_057719.1, read on the forward strand.
ATTGCCAACCCAAGGAAACCTAAACACATTAATAGAGAGCAGAACATAACACCAGTGCTTCATCAGAGGCTCACTAATGATGTTACCTAGTATGGTGATGAAATGTCTGAAAACGAACCTTTCAGCTCAGCGAGCAAACTTACATCCAGAATCTCAACCTGAGCTGCAAATCTCAAAGCTTGCTAAACACCATTCTGTTGTGTGTAAAAGCATTTTGGGTTTTAAAAAATGGAAATTTAAAAAGAAGTGAAGCAGACCCAGGGTTAGGTCTACAGAACTGTCTGTCCCAGGCTGAGACTAGTATGTGTACACCATGAGCAGGGGCTCTACTTTGGTGTTCAACAATAAACAAAGTTCCTTTCCAGTCAGACTTCTTGAGTTACTACATTGATCAAACTTTCTCACAGAGACAACCTCATTGTTGCAGGAATCAACCTCGAGAATCTTTTTCAAACTGCCTTCAATGAAGTAGATCATGCTTTAACTCAGAAGATGATACTTGCTTGTGACACATCAAAGGACGATATTTAATGAAGGCAATGGAATCTTGCCCATCAACTGAAGGGTTGGTGAGACTCCCATGTTTCACCTCTTGTCAATCCAGTATTTAATTAGGAAAGGTCATGTGTACCCATGATCAACGATTCTGGAGGCAGAACTCCCGTTCTGCACTCTGAGAGTTGCTAATCAGGCAGAGACTGGCAGCTGTGCATTGGTCAATAGCACCATCAGGAGATTAGTGGCAGCTACTGGCAATGCACCCAACTGAGGCCCAGAATTTACTGAGAGCTACAGACCAGCAAGTGCTGGTGTAATATGGATCACAGGGTACCTGGGGCCTGGTGGGGGAATGGTCTTGGCAGCTAGAACAGGAGATGGTTCTGACTGCAGTCCAAGTGCCCACTTTGAATGAGGGAGCTCTCCGAAAGCCCACAGACTACCCTACCAGGAATTGCCTTGTCGGCTTCCCACAAAGACCATCTCTCACCCACCTCTGTGAAGACCAACAGCGACAGGATTGCAGACCATCTTCCTGAGCTTTACCTATATCATTAATATTTAAATAATGACCACAATAACTGGATAATTCATCTCCCACACAAATTCCCCTCTGAGGCCCGAGGAGATATTCTTGACCCTGGCATGAAGCACAGCCTTTGGGAATTATGGTCTGAGCTTCATGGAGCAATAACTACCCCTTCAATGTACTGTCCTCCACTACCACTACAATCCTTTTTATTGTCCCAACTTAAATAATGCTCTGCTTGACAGTGCTGTGGTCAGTTTACTTATCCTCTCTGCAGTCCGTGTTCTTATCTACAAAAGAGCCTTGTAGGCTTTTGGAGAAATACAAGAACAGAAACTCCTACTTTACTACTATCTGGGTGCTGATATCTGCATCATTCATAGTCATACTGCCTTGTTCCTGACCATGGATCAAATCTGAATGACTTAGCCTTGGAGGCTATGACTGTCTCTAGGGCAAAGCGTAGAGGCAACATTCTCCCTCCCTGCTGCATCATTAAGCTCAGAATCCAACTCATCAACTCTGAGTTGATCTTTCTCAAGCTGCAAACACAGTACCAACAGAGATGACTAACACTGGGGTCCACCAGATGAATATCACTTGCCCTGCCATCTGTATGGTGTTTTATTTAACTATTTAGGTTTTCAAGTTTTTAAACATTGTGCAGCCATACATTACAATGGTGAGACCAGTTTTGGAATACTGCATTCAATTTTGTTAACAACTAAATGTTGTTAAACTTGAAAGGGTGCAGAAAAGATATACATGACTGTTTCTGGGGTTGGGCAGTTTGAGCTCTAGGGAGAGGCTGAATAGGCTGGGGCTGTTTTTTCTTGGAGCATCAGAGGCTGAGGGGTAATGTAAAAAAAGGTTTACAAAATCATGAACGGCATGGATAGGGTGAATAGCAAAGGTCTTTTTCCCAGGGTAGGGGAATCCAAAACTAGAAGGCATGGGCTGAGAAGTGGCAGATGGAGTTTAATTCAGATAAATGCAAGGTGATGTATTTTGGGAAAGCAAATCTTAGCAGAACTTATACACTTAAGGGGTAAGGTCCTAGGGAGTCTTGCTGAACAAAGAGACCTCAGGGTGCAGGTTCATAGCTCCTTGAAAGTATTGTTGCAGGTAGATAGGATAGTGAAGAAGACGTTTGGTATGCTTTCCTTTATTGGTCAGAGTATTGAGTACAGGAGTTGGGAGGTCATGTTGCGGCTGTACAGGACATTGGTTAGGCCACTGTTAGAATATTTCGTGCAATTCTGGTCTCCTTCCTATCAGAAAGTTG
>NC_057719.1:26260640-26273340 GCF_004010195.1 Chiloscyllium plagiosum
GTACAATTGCAACATTTAAGAGGCATTTGGATGGGTATATGAATAGGAAGGGTTTGGAGGGATATGGGCCGGGTGCTGGCAGGTGGGACTATATTGGGTTGGGATATTTGGTCGGCATGGACGGGTTGGACTGAAGGGTCTGTTTCCATGCTGGACATCTCTATGACTCTATGAGAGGGGAAAGATTTAAAAGGGACCTGAGGGGCAACTTTTTCATACAGAGGGTGGTGCGTGTATGGAATGAGCTGCCAGAGGAAGTAGTGGAGGCTGGTACAATTACAACATTTAAAAGGCATTTGGATGAGGACATGAATAGGAAAGGTTTTGAGGGATATGGGCCAAATACTGACAAATGGGGCAATATTAGTTTAAGATATCTGGTCAGTATGGATGAGCTGGACCAAAGGGTCTGTGTCCATGCTGTACAATTCTATGACTCTAGAAATTGTCTATTTATAGATTTTACTTCAAGTAATAACTTTATTCAATTGATTGATTGCCTTCCCTGGTAGTCTAGTGGTTAGGGTTTGGTACTCTTTCCACCGTGGCCTGGGTTCTATTCCCAGTCAGGGAATGGGAGCTTTCCTCTGTTTGTTTATCGTGGTGACAGTGTTCCTGAAGCAGGAAATGAAGTGTGTAGCTGAGAAGTGATCCGTTTTGGGGTGTCACGATGACTCAGTGGTTAGCACTGCTGCCTCACAGCACCAGGGACTTGAGTGCAATTCCAGCCTCAGGCGACTGTCTGTGTGGAGTTTGCACCTTCTCCCTGTGTGTGCGTGGGTTTCCTCCAGGTGCTCCGGTTTCTCCCACAATCCAAAGATGTGCAGGTTAGGTGAATTGGCCATGCTAAATTGCCCATAGTGTTCAGGGTGTGTAGGTTAGGTGCATTACACTGGGGAAATGTGGAATAATAGAATATGGGATTGGGTGGGTTGCTCTTCGGAGGTTTGGTGTGGAGTTGTTGAGCTGAAGGGCCTATTACCACAGATTCTATGATTCTGTAGGGATTCTATGATTAAATTCAGATAAATGCTTTAAGAATTTATCATAACTTACCCCATGTGAGAAGAGGCTCCAGATGGCAGCACATGATAAACAGAATGCGTTATTGTGGATTCAAGAGCCTTAATAAATATCCCTCTGGACTATCAGCTGACTGAACAGCAGTGGCCACCTGCATCAAAATGAATGTCAATATTTATTCACTAATTGTTTCAGACTCAAGAATGTCTGGAACCCTAAATGCCAAATATCATTTGGCTTGCAGTGGGTACTTTAACCAAATGTTTATGTTCAAAATGCTGATGTATTAACTGGAAGTCTATAATATACTGAATGACACCGATTGAATTTTTAAATTGTTTTAGTTCTTAATTTAAACCAATGTCCTAATGTAGAGAAACTGAAAAGTACTTACCAATGAATCACTTAATCTGCTTTCATGTGAAGTCAGACTTTGATAAGTTTCACAATTTTTAATTCAAACATTACCCAGGGTTTCTGTGATGCTTTTAATTCTCCCCTCTCCCACTGTACTTTGCTGATTTGTTGTTGGTGATTTAGGTGATGTTTCTAAAATCCCCTCATCCTATTGTACTTTAGTGTTCTTCCCTAAAGTTTCAGTAATCATTAATGGAGGGGAGGAGTTAAAGCAGGAACTGGCAGCTACAAAGTGTTCGTTCTTCATTACCCTGAGGAACTCCTGGCAGTGGTAGGCCTGGAGCGTGGACTTTTGGCAGTGGTAGTGGTGTTGGGAGTCAGGACGCCTGGTGGTTGTAGGCCTGGAGCCTGGCTTCTTGGTGGTGTTGGAAGGCAGAAGCAGAGTTGGGGTTTCCTGGGGCATCGGCAGCAGCGTTGCTTTTCTCAGAGCGGGAACATCTTAATGCCTGAAACATACTGCAGAGACCTTATAGAAGTCCCTGAAGCTGTGTTTGAGACCTTAATTTGAACAGAAGGTGAACTCTTATTTAAATAATTGTTTTAAAATCCTTATTGTAAATCAAAATGACACGGATTGTAGCGACAAAACACTTTTCACTGTATCCTCAAGATAAATGTGACAATAAATCATTCATAAATCAACAGTTTACAGAGGAATCTTCAACAAGAAATGATGCTGTGAGCTATGGAGAGGCAGTGCCAGCAAATACCCTGAACTGGCCAAAGGATTTTGCCCAAAGCAGCTGGTCACAATGCATATTGGGTCGTAGTGAGTAGTAATGGAGATAGTGGATGTTGATTGTACCATTCAATGCATATGATGCAGCACCAGAAGAAAATGTCCTGTCCAAATCACAAGGTTGAACACTGACTTATTGTGCTAAATGTCAAATATGGTCTGCATCCCCACAACAATAGATAAAAACAATGAAGATATATTCTGCCTTTAATGTAGAAAATGCCTCTGAAGTGCTCCATAGAGATGCAGTTCCCATTTACATCGCCAGTTTCTCAGAAGTTGCTGTGTACCAGAGCCAAGAAATTTGGTTCCATTTTTTATTCTCTCTCTGTCATTTGTCTTGAGTTGGCTTGTGTTCAAGAACATCAATAGGATAAGTGAGATTCACTGTTTCAAATCGCATTTGCAACAAGGTCTCGTAAGATTATGATATTAAAAAAGTACTGACATTTTTCTGCTAGTAAATGTTTTCAGCCCTTTATTGTCAAACATGCCTATAAAGTTCCAAAGGGTTTTTGTAACCACTTAAATTTAATTAAAGATCAAAGCAGTGCAATTGTACACTGTGTCATGTGTAGTTTTATATATGGTATTACTTTTACTAACGCTGAAGAAATATTCTGATACTTCAATACGCTTTCAGATTGAATTGGAATATGTCAAGTGTGGTAAAGCCAGAAAATATTCCTTTAAGAAAATACTCAGACCTACAGAATAAAAGTGTTATGATAACAGAATTTATTCAGAAAACACATTCAAATTGTGAAGACTGATTTACAGTGTTACTCATATTGAAAAATTCTTATGCAACTATTAATTATGTTAAAAACATGTAAACATACAATAATACAGTAACAAAATAGATAAACAAATTCTGCAGCCTACAAGGCATGCTGAATGGTATAATAAAGGAGAGTGATTGTTTGGAAAAATGTATTTGCACACTGTAGCCTGTACAGTATAACTTGCCATGGTCATGCGACTTGAGGTGTTTGTTTCTATATTGAGGCATGAAAGTGAACACCATTAAAACCAAAACATGAAACTGTAAAGGTGAATGCAAAATACAATAAAATTAGGAACCAATACTCTATCTCTACTCAGAGACACCAAATGCATATAAATTCATCAAGGTCTAGAAATACTTCTCTGTGTTGTTCACCGCCCAAGCTGTTCTGCTACCTGACAGCCAATCACATAGTTGAGGGAAGGCAGAGGAGCTTTGTCAATGATAACTGGCCACCAATCAGTTCAATTAGAAACAACGCTTCACCTCCAGTTCATCTGCGCATTGCAAGAACCCACATCCACACAAATGGGGTTCATAGCAGGGTATCAAATTCTTTCCTTTCAAAACATACAGCTATCCTTGGAAATCCCTGGGTTTCAAAATAACTTATTTCTCATTTCAGTCCACAGGTTTAAAAAGTACATGGACACAGTCTTCTCAAGAGGTCAGAATGCACAAGAGGTCAGAATTGGAACACCCGTAGGTAGACAGCATTGTAAAACTGGAGGTGTTTACTGTCAAGGGAGAGAATTGAAAACAAGGATCAGAATTTTAAAAGTGAGGCAATGGTGGGTCAGTAGCCATTGCCTCAATTGCAAATTGCATAAAGAATGTAGAGAAATTGAGGTTGACAGCACAGAAAAAGGCCCTTCAGTCCATCAGATCTGTGCCAGTCAAAAACAAACACCTAACTATTCTCAACACTTGGCCTTATGTGCCTTGGTATCACAAGTGCACATCTAAATAGATCTTAGATAAGATGAGGACTAACAGCCACACTCACCGCCAAAACTTGGGAATAGTACATCAAAATAATAAGCATGTCTTGTTTCCCAAAGCTGACTCCTTAATCTCATTGTCGTGAGCATGACAATATGACAGTCATATTATGGGAGCCTGTAACATGGGGCTATGTCTTAAAAGTAGGCAAATTGTGAGTACTCTGTCCTTGGTAACCTTCTTGAGTCCAGAAAATGTCATTTTAATGTGTATAGAAGGTTTACTACCTCGACTGACATCACTAGGAATTTGAGGGTGCAAATCATATCTAATGAAGGCTATCCTCCTTTGGAATAACTGTTCATTAAAGCTAACAATTCCATCAGCTTTCTCAGAGGTGATCAATGTTGACATAACTGAGTAATGCAATTTTGCTAGGAATTCCCCCAATTGATAGCATTCATTTATTCCTTACATGTTCCATTTATCAATAGCCAAATTTAAACCAAGGGGAACAGATCACTCTGTCACAGTGTGCAATTTATTTGTGTGACAAGCAGCATTGCGTAATGCAAGTAAATTCTCACTCTGATAGGATCTACCACTGGATCTTTATTTTTACTTAATTTTGTGCTGTCACTAAAGTCATAGAATCATAGAACATGGAAACAGACCCTTCGGTTCAACACATGCGCGCCAACCAAACATCCCAATCTGACTTAATCCCATTTGTCAGCACTTGGCCCATAGCCTTCTGAACCCTAATAAACTGATTGGCTCTTCCCAAGGCCTCAATTACCATTAATGGGTTTCTTCCAGATGTGCCAGAACAAATTCCCAGGTACTGGCCTCATTAATAGCCAACCTCCGCTATCTGTTGAAAGACAATGCTTCTCCTGGAGTCTCTGTGTCTATCAGAACTCCTTTAATCAAGAGTCAGGTTACAATTAGGCCTCAGGCCAGGCCTGTTCTTTTCCTTTAACTGCAAGGGAAGTACAGCAATAATTCCAAAATCCACAAGTCATTTCCAGTCCAATTCAAAATTGATAAAAGAATTTAATAAAAATAATAAAAATTCAGAAAGAATTCTAACAGCAAACTTTGCAGCAGATGATTATTGCTACTTGAAACAAAATGCCTTATGGTGATAGCAGCCTTTTAAGTTGTGACAGCCATTTACTTTCAATTGTAAACAGAAAATTAGCCAGAAGATGCATTTTCAATTTGTGCCACTCACTGGAACTACACAAGGTTTTACTGACTCAGCAACTATTCAGGACTGATGCTCAGAGCATGATACAAAGTATGCAATACTTATGATCATTTTTCAAAAAATCTTATTGACATTCCTTTCAATGGTTTTAAGTAATTTGCTGTCAGAAATCCACCATTGCCCTTTCTTTGTTTAGGGCAATCTAGTGATTAATGGATATACTGCCACACAGCACCTACAGAAGGGGCATTAGTCTGAGATAAAAAAAGATTTATTGCATGATAATAATAAATATTAGTTCATTTGGTTAGGTATAATTACTAGGATCTTAGGGAGCTGGTATCAATACATCTGCTCCCTCTGAAAGTCAGACTAAAACGGTTTATCTCTACCTGCTGAATTTGTGTGACATCAGTAGGATGGGTGAAGCCATTATAACATAACTATTAACCTCGTAAGAATCATTACTTTTTACAACATTTCCCCAAACACCTTTCCCCAGAAATAACCATTTGTACAAGCATGTACATAACTACGTTATAAGTACCATTCCCACCAAGATGTCAGAAATGCAAAAGTCTGAAGGCATTTGATAAGGTTCCACATCAAAGGGTATTGCAAAAATAAATGCTCATGGTGCGGAGAATAACAAATTGGCACAAGAGAAATTTGGCTGTCTAACAGGTAGCAAAGTCTGGGTGAAAATGGATCTTTTTCAGTTTTGCAAGATATAATGAGTGGTTGCCACAGGGATCCATACTGGGAACTCAAATGTTCATAATTTCTAAAATGATTAAGGTGGAAGGATGGGAGGTATTGATGCTAAATTTGCTAATGGCACAAAGGTAGATAGGAATGTAAGTAATGAAGAGAACATAAGAAGATTACAATAAAAATAATAGTTTAATTGAGTGGACAAGGATGTTGCAAATGAGTTGAATGTGGGAAAATGAGAAGTTGTCCACTTTGACAGGAAGCATTAAAAACAAAAAGGGGTGGCTCAGTGGTTAGCACTGCTGTCCCACAGCACCAGGGATCCAGGTTCAATTCAACCCTCAGGCCACTGTCTATATGGAGCTTGCACATTCTCCTTGTGTCTGTGTGGGATTCCTTCCATAGTCCAAAGATGTGCAGGTTAGGTGGATTAGCTGTTCTAAATTTTCCCATCATGTCCAGGGATGTATAGTTTAGGTGTGTTAGCCATGGGAAATGCAGGGTGACAGGGAGATGGATCTGGGTGGGATGCTGTTCGGACTGTCAGTGTGAACCCATTGGACCAAATGGCCTGTTTACACCCTTTAGGGATTCTATGAAGCATTAATTTAAATGGTGAGGATTTGTGGTTCAGAGATATTGAGTGATCTGGGTGTCCTAATGCATGAATCAGTAATGTTATTAGGGAACCACAGCAATAATTAGGAAAGTTAATTGAATATTATCACAAGGGGAAATGAATACAAAAGTGGGGAGTTTCACTTGTTTTACAGGGCACTGGTGATTATGCATCTGAGAATAGCATACAGTATTGGTCACCTTCTTTATGGAAGGATATAAATCCATTGTTGGCTGGTCAGAGAAGGTTTGCCAAACTAATACCTGTAATGTATAGGTTGTATTGTGAGGAAAGATTGGAAAGGCTAGACTTGTATCTGTGGGTAGAAGAGGAAATGGCAATTTGATTGAAACATATAGTATCCGGAACGGTCTTGACAGGCTGGATGTGGAAAGTATGTTTCCTGTTATGGGAGAATCAAGAACTAGAGGTCAGAGTTTAAAAATCAGGAGTAACTGATTTAAAACAGGGATGAGGTATTTATTTTTTCTCTCAGTGGGTCGTACGTCCTTCAAACTCTCTCCTGGAAAAAGTGGTGGAAGCAAACACCTTGAAAATTTGAAAGCAGGGGTAGACAGGCTCTTGTTCAGCAAGAGGTTGAAAGGTTATTGGGGGGCGGAAGGAATATGGACTTGTGGTTAGAATCAGATCAGCCATGATCTTATTTATTGGCAAAGCAGACTTGAGGGGCAGAATAGCCTTCTTCTGCTTGTTATTCACATGTTCATATCCTTCTTTAGATAAGGTGACCAATATTGGAGACTATGCTCCAGAAGTGATCTCACCATTGCACTCTGAAACATATTTTGTGTTCCATTCCCCTCACAATTAACAATAGCATTCAATTAGCCGTACCTGCATGCTAGCCTTTTTTAATTCATGCACTAGGACACCCAGATCCCTCTGCATCTCAGCATTCTGCAATCCCCCACCATTTAGAAAATGTGCTTCATTTTTATTCTTCCTGCTGAAATGGACAAATTCATGTTTCCCACAGTATTCTCCATTTGCCTGATCTTTGTCAATCACTTAACGATCTATGTCCCCTCATACTTTCCTTTGACTCCTTAACTTCCTTATCTATCTTTCTGTTGTCAGCAAATTTAGTAACCATATTTTTGACTCCTTCATCAACATTACTGATACAAATTGTAAAAGGTAGAGCGTTATGGGACCAGGCCAGACCCCCTCAAAATATTTTGAGAAAGTGGCCAAGACCCTAACTTTGCTAGTTGTTTTAAGCAGGTGTAACAATCCCCATAAACACCCCTTCGCACAAAAGGTAATATCAAACTTAGGGTCTTACAGGGAGATGTCAGAGAGAGAGAGAGAGGAGAATCAGCATGGACCCGCTTCTTTGGGCCCAGCAGCTTTTACAACTGCCTGAATGCTTTCAGTGAACAGGCAGACCAAACCAAACTGGAGAAAAGCCAAGCTGGGAGAACTGGCCACTCGCCTTTCATTGTTTCTTTTTAAACTTAAAAGCCTGTTGCCTGAGGCAGTATCTGTTAGCCATAATCAAACCGTGCCTAAAACCCTTCAATTTAGACTTTTCGGAGTCCGTGTCTTTTACAACCTCTCTGAAAGAAAAACAAGGATGGCATAACCTCATTAAGGGAGCAGCATCATCACAAGAGGTCCCAGCGTGTGATACAAGAATCATTACATCTCGCCAACTGAAAAAAGACCTATTTAAAAATTCTGTATGCCCTTCTGGCTAGAAAATCTTCTATTCATGCCAATACATTGCATACTCCACTATGAGCTTTTATTTTCTGTGATAGTTTCTGTGGCCAGCAGTGAAAAATCAGAATGGTGTGTTGCTTCCCTGGTGTCAGGATCAAGGATGTCTCAGAGAGGCTGCAGAATGTTCTCACGGGGGAGAGGGGCCAGCAGGAGGTCATTGTCCACATTGGAACCAACAACATAGGAAGGGAAAAAGTTGTGATTCTGAAGGGAGATTACAGAAAATTAGGCAGGAATTTAAAAAGGAGGCCCTCAAGAGTAGTAATATCTGGATTACTTCCAGTGCTATGAGCTAGAGGGGGCAGGAATAGGGGGATAGAGCAGATGAATGCATGGCTGAGGAACTAATGTATGGGAGAGGGACTCACATTTTTGGATCATTGGAAGGTGTTTTGGGGTAGAAGTGACCTGTACAAGAAGGATGGATTGCACCTAAATTGTAAGGGGACTAATATACTGGCAGATTTGCTAGAGCTGCTTGGGATGATTTAAACTAGTAAGGTGGCGGGGGGGAGAGCGGGATAGGACCCAGAGAGACAGTGAGGAAAGAGATCAATCTGAGACTGGTACAGTTGAGAATAGACATGAGTCAAACAGTCAGGGCAGGCAGGAACAAGGTAGGACTAATAAATTAAACTGCATTTATTTCAATGCAAGGGGCCGAGCAGGGAAGGCAGATTAACTCAGGGCATGGTTAGGAATATGGGACTGGGATATCATAACAATTATAGAAACATGGCTCAGGGAGTAGCAGCTTAATATTCCAGAATAAAAATGCTACAGGAAGGACAGAAAGGGAGGCAAGAGAGGAGAAGGAGTGGTGTTTTTGATAAGGGATAGCATTACAGCTGTGCTGAGGGAGGATATTCCTGGAAATACATTCAGGGAAATTATTTGGTTGGAACTGAGAAATAAGAAAGGGATGATCACCTTATTGGGATTGTATTATAGACCCCCAAATAGTCAGAGGGAAATTGAGAAACAAATTTGTAAGGAGATCTCAGCTATCTGTAAGAATAATGAGTGGTTATGATAGGAGATTTTAACTTTCCAAACATAGACTGAGACTGCCATAGTATGAAGGGTTTAGATGGAGAGGAATTTGTTAAATGTGTACAAGATTATTTTCTGATTCAGTATTTTCTGATGTACCTACTAAAGAATGTGCAAACCTTGACCTACTCTTGGGAAATAAGGCAGGGCAGGTGACTGAGGTGTCATTAGGGGAGCTCTTTGGGGCCAGAGACCATAATTCTATTAGATTTAAAACACTGATGGAAAAGGATAGACCACATCTAAAAGTTGAAGTTCTAAATTGGAGAACGGCCAATTTTGACGGTATGAGGCAAGAACTTTCAATTTTTGGGTGGCACGGTGGCACAGTGGTTAGCACTGTTGCCTCACAGCGCCAGAGACCTGGGTTCAATTCCCGCCTCAGGCGACTGACTGTGTGGAGTTTGCACGTTCTCCCCGTGTCTACGTGGGTTTCCTCCGGGTGCTCCGGTTTCCTCCCACAGTCCAAAGATATGCAGGTCAGGTGTATTGGCCATGCTAAATTGCCCGTAGTGTTAGGTAAGGGGTAAATGTAGGGGTATGGGTGGGTTGCGCTTCAGTGGGTCGGTGTGGACTTGTTGGGCCGAAGGGCCTGTTTCCACACTGTAATCTAATCTAATCTAATCTAATCTAAAAGCTGATTGGGGGCAGATGTTCGCAGGTAAAGGGATGGCTGGAAAATGGGAAGCGTCCAGAAATGAGGTAACAAGAGAAAGTATATTCCTGTTAGGGTCAAAGAAAAGGCTTGTAGGTATAGGGAATGTTGGAAGACAAAAAAAAAATTGAGGGTTTGATTAAGAAAAAGAAGGAAGCATATGTCAGGTATAGATAGGATAGATCGAGTGAATCCTTAGAAGAGTATAAAGGCAGTAGGAGTATACTTAAGAGGGAAATCAGGAGGGTAAAAAGGGGACATGAGATAGCTTTCGCAAATAAAATTAAGGAGAAGCCAAAGGGTTTTTACAAATACATTAAGGACAAAAGGGTAACTAGGGAGAAAATAGGACCCCTCAAAGATCAGCAAGGCAGCCTTTACGTGGAGGCTCAGAAAATGGGGGAGATACTAAATGAGTATTTTGCATCAGTATTTACTGTGGAAAAGGACATGGAAGATATAGAATGTAGGGAAATAGATGGTGACATCTTGCAAAATGTCCAGATTACAGAGGAGGAAGTGCTGGATGTCTTGAAACACATAAAGGTGGATAAATCCCCAGAACCTGAACAGGTGTATTCTAGAACACTGTGGGAAGCTAGAGAAATGATTGCTGGGCCTCTTGCTGAGATATTTGTATCATCGATAGTCACAGGTGAGGTGCCGGAAGACTGGAGGTTGGCTAACATGGTGCCACTGTTTAAGAAGGGTGGTAAAGACAAGCCAGGGAACTATAGACCGGTGAGCCTGACCTCGGTGGTGGGCAGGTTGTTGGAGGGAATCCTGAGGGACAGGAGGTACATGTATTTGGAAAGGCAAGAACTGATTCAGGATAGTTAACGGAGCTTTGTGCGTGGGAAATCATGTCTCACAAACTTGATTGTTTTTTGAAAAAGTAACAAAGAGGATTGATCAGGGCAGAGCAGTAGATGTGATCTATATGGACTTCAGTAAGGCGTTCGACAAGGTTCCCAATGGGAGACTGATTAACAAGGTTAAATCTCACAGAATACAGGGAGGACTAGCCATTTGGATGCAGAACTGGCTCAAAGTAGAAGACAGAGGGTGGTGGTGGAGGGTTGTTTTTCAGATTGGAGGCCTGTGACCAGTGGAGTGCCATAAGGATCGGTGCTGAGTCCACTACTTTTTGTCATTTATATAAATGATTTGGATGTGAGCATAAGGGGTATAATTCGTAAGTTTGCAAATGACACCATCACTGGAGGTGTAGTGGACAGCGAAGGAGGTTATCTCAGATTACAACAGGATCTTGATCAAATGAGCCAATGGACTGAGAAGTGGCAGATGGAGTCTAATTCAGATAAATGTGAGGTGCTACATTTAGGGAAAGGAAATCTTAGCAGGACTTACACAGTTAATGGTAAGGTCCTAGGGAGTATTGCTGAACAAAGAGACCTTAGAGTACAGGTTCATACTCCTTGAAAGTGGATACATAGGTAGATAGGATAGTGAAGAAGGCATTTGGTAAGTTTTCATTTATCGGTCAGAGTATTGAGTACAGGAGTTGGGAGGTCATATTGCGGCTGTACAGGACTTTGGTTAGACCACTGTTAGAATATTGCGCGCAATTCTGGTCTCCTTCCTATCGGAAAGATGTTGTGAAACTTGAAAGGGTTCGGGAAAGGTTTACAAGGATGTTCCAGAGTTGGAGGATTTGAGCTATAGGGAGAGCCTGAATAGGCTGAGGCTGTTTTCTCTGGAGCGTCAGAGGCTGAGGGGTGACCTTATAGAGGCATATAAAAATTATGAAGAGCATGGATAGGATTAATAGACAAAGTCTTTTCCCTGGGGTCAGGGAGTCCAGAACTAGAGGGCATAGGTTTAGGGTGAGAGGGGAAAGATATAAAAGAGACTTCAGGGGCAACTTTTTCACGCAGAGGGTGGTACATGTATGGAATGAGCTGCAAGAGGAAGTAGTGGAGGCTGGTACAATTGCAACATTTAAAAGGCAGTTGGATGGGTATGTGAATAGGAAGGGTTTGCAGGGATATGGGCCGGGTGCTGGCAGGTGGGACTAGATTGGGTTGGGATATTTGGTCGGCATGGATAGGTTGGACCAAAGGGCCTGTTTCCGTGTTGTACATCTCTATGACTACGACTCTATAACCTTTGCCATGGCAGCTTATAAAATGCTTCATTCAAAGCACATATTCTTTCCTCAGAGAACCCAATAATCAGTTAAAAATGATTTTCTATCACAAAACCATGCTATTTCTTGACTGACCACCTTGAATGTTCGTCAGTGTCCTGCTTTAACATATTTATTCACGGTTTCTAACATCTTTCCTGTTAGAGATTTTACAGTAGATTCCTGATATTGGGTCTCCCATCCTTTCTTAAGTAAAGGAGTTCCAATCACCATTATTCATTCTCATGAAACATCTCTTGAACCTGTGAAATTTTGGAAAATTACAATCAATTCACCAACCATCTCCAAGCCATTTCTTTTAAGATCCGAGGAAGATGTATTTCAGGACTGAGGGACTTGTCAGAGTGGAAACATTGAGGCTAACAAAGTGGATGCTTTTATTCCAGCACCTGTATTGACACCGCTAAGCCATGTTACACTGATGCAGCCCATGTTCATATAGATAGACAATACAAAATAGCCAGAGGAGACCATTCAGCCTTGAGTTTGCTCCACCATTCAAGAGCGTCATGGCTGATCTGACACTGCTCACGTCCACTTTCCTGCCCTTTCCCTGTAACCTTTGGTTCCCCTCCTTATCAAGACTATATCTATCCTAGCCTTAAATATACACAAGGACTCC
>NC_057719.1:26273377-26295600 GCF_004010195.1 Chiloscyllium plagiosum
ACACAGTTCTTTGCAGCAAGTTACAAAGACTCACAACCTTCTGAGAGAAGAAATTCCTCCTCATATCAGTCTTAAATTGTTGCACTTTTATTCTGAGCCTATGCCCTCTGGTCTTAGACTCTCCTATGAGGGGAAACATCCTCTCAAGCATTTACCCTATCCAGCCCCTTAAGAATCTCATGTTTCAATTCGATCACCTCTCATTCTTCTAAACTCCAGTGGGTAGAGTCACAACCTGTTTAACGTATGTTCTTTGGCAATCCTTTCAGTCCAGTGGTGGAACTTTCTCAGAACTGTCTTTTATCTTACTTTAGGGGACTGAAACTACAATTTCCCTAAATTCCAGATATTACAGATCGGTAAAGTCTAAATGAACTCATTCACTGCAGCAGATGCAGCTTGTAATCATGTCACTCCTGGGTATTAAAAAATAAGATTGCTGAGTTTGTTGAATTTGCAGCATTTCGATGGCACTGATCATTTCTGGCACAATCTGGCTGTAGTTATTAATAACCATGCCTGGAAGAAACCTCTATTTTTTTCCATCAACTCTATCAAGCATTATGCTCTCAAATCAAGTACTTTCAGTCCAACTCATGCACTCATTTTACAATGTGAAAAAGCTGACTGGCACTGTAATCTCGCACAAAGGCATTAATCAAGCTACATTTTGAAGAAAATGTCTTATAATTCTTCAGGAAATTCTCACATGCTCTTCTGAATAATAATATTCTTTATCCCATTGCATGTGGTGGTCACCTGTGTAACTTCAAGTGCTGTCTTTGTAACAGAGAGCCACTGATCCTGGTTTAACGACCTCTGTTTGTCGGCCTTAGCATTTGACCTTGGTAAGTTCTAAATGGATAGGTTCTCGTTGAAACCCTTAGGGAGCCAAAATCAACAGTTTTTTATGCTCTTTCCATGCAGATTCCAGTGGACTCCTGAGGAGTCAGTCCCTTAGCCATCAATTTCTCTTCTGACCACACCCCCCCTCCCTCCCTCCCACGCCACCCCTCCCCACCCCACCAACCCAATCGCCAGCATGGTGGCACAGTGTTAGCACTACTGCCTTACAGTGCCAGGGTCCCAGGCTCAAGTCCACCTGTGAGTAACTGTCTGTGTGGAGTTTGCACATCCTCCTGTGTTTGTGTGAATTTCCTCTGGGGGCTCCAGTTTCCTCCCACAGTCCAAACAATGTGCAGGTTGGGTGGATTATCCATGCCAAATTGCTCACAGTGTCCAGGGATGTGTAGATTCACCACAGGAAATGCAGGGTTATGGGGGTGGGGTGGGTTTGGTTGGGAAGGTCTTTGGAGGATAAGTGTAGACTCAATGTGTCAAATGGCCTGCATCTACGCTGTACAGATTCTATCTGCCTTTCTGTTTGAATGTGATTTGGTGATGCAATTTCCTATTTTAAAGTGACAATATAAATGTATGTTACTGTTAAAAATTGAGGGGGGCATGGTGGCTCAGTGGTTAACACTGCTGCCTCAGAGCGCCAGGGATCTGGGTTCAATTCCAGCCTTGGGCAAATGTCTGTGTGGAGTTTGTACATTCTCCCCATGAGAGAAAGTGTAACTGCAGATGTTGGAGAGTCAGAGCCAAAAAGTGTGGCGCTGGAAAAACATAGCAGGTCAGGCATATCTGAGGAGGAGTTTTGACATTTCAACATAAGGCCTTCCTGATGACTTTCCTATTGCTCAGATGCTGTCTGACCTGTGTGCTTTTCCAGCACCACACTGTTTGATTCCCATTTTCTCCTCATGTCTGCATGGGTTTCTTCTGGGTGCTCCATTTTCCTCCCACAATCCAAAGATATGCAGGTTTGGGTGGATTGGCCATGCTAAATTGTGTGTCTGTGGATGTGTAGGTTAGGTGGATTAGCCATGGGGAATGCAGGGCTGCAGGGCTAGGGTCAGGGGGTGAGTCTGGGTGGGATGCTCTTCGAAGACTTGGTGTCGATGTTTTGGGTCAAATACTCTCTTTCCACACTGTAGGGATTCTATAGACTGGAATGAAAATAACAAGAAAGTCAGTTTGAGAATGAGACTTTTAGAGACTAGAAATAATTTATTTTCTGGTAAAATTGCAGCATCCTAAACCTTTTCCAACTGTGATCCCAATTTGAGGCTTGAACATTTTTGTGTCCCCCTTACTGAGAACTGAGGAGGAGTGGGATGGGAGAAGAGGCCTGTGGGAACAGGAGCCTGGCTGTTTGAGTGGGAAAGCAACTGTCCTAACCCAGTCACATAGACTTAGTGGCCATTGCTGCCTCAGAACGCATGACCCAAAATCCTCCCCCCGAGACTGAGAAGCCTTGATCTAGGATTTAACACTGTAGTATCAAAAAAATGTGTTTGTTTAATTAGATCATTTGTCCCAGATTGAGATGGGAATGGACCTTATGTTTAATTATTGTTCTATTGATTTTCTTCTCAACAGCTTCATACAGTACCTATCAAAGTCAAACTCTTGCCAAAGTGAGAATTCTGAGAGGGAGAGAAAAAGCATGTGGTTTCAAATTACTGCTTAGAAATGAAATTGAAAGAAACCTCAAATCTGTTGAGCACAGTAATTAATTCTAAGAGGCACCAGTATTTTATGACACTGATATTACAACAGGTTGACTTTGGGATGACCTTACTTACACTATTGATTCTAAGTGTATTACGTACAACAGAGAAACAGATTATTGGGTTCAACTGGCCTAAGCTGGAGCTTAGTTTCCACAGAAGCCTTCTCCACAGCAAATGCATCTAACCATATCAGCATATGTTCTATTTGTTCACTCTCATTTACTTATATAACTTCAACTTCAACTATTCCACGTGATACGTGATAGAGATTCGAGGAAAGGATAGTGGTCTCGTGTAGGTTAGGTGGGCTTGGATCGGCGCAACATCGAGGGCCAAAGGGCCTGTACTGCGCTGTATTCTTCTATGTTCTATGTTCTATGTATTCCATGTGATGGCAAGTTCCACATTTCAATCATGCTTTGTATAAATGAGTTTCTCCTAACTTTCTTGTTGGGTTTATTAATGACTATCTTATATTTCTGAGCCACCGGTTGTGGAAATCTCTCACAAGTGAAAACATCCGTCTGGAATTTCCAAGGAGTTGCAGCTTCCTGCACATTATCACACTGCTCCTTTTTTATGAAATGAAAATACTCCATGGATCTGACAGGAGATTTCCATCAGCGCTCCTTCAGAAAAACAGCAGTTGGGAGAAATGAAAACATCCTCCAACTTTTTCACAGCAATCAGTTTCAGTATTCTGTAATGTAAGGGTCCAGGATCACAAACAGCCACTTTGACAGCTCCTGTGAAACACTAAGTACAAGGGTAAGTGTGAGGTCAGAGTGCTGGGAGATGGCTGGAGTTGGATGGTAGGTCTATGGTGCCAAGTAAGTTGCATGTGATGTGGGTAAGTAGGTTGGAGGAGGCTAGAGAGTTCGGGTGATGAATGGGAAAGATGCCATGGTGTAAAGTGGCAAGGCAGCCAATAAGCAATGATTGCTTAAGGTACCTCGGAGAGGGTGGAAAATATTTGGTTGGAGGGCACTCTGACAAGGTAGAGGGGTCTTGGGTCCAGGGCGCAGCAGGCGAGGAACAACTCGAATCCAGGGCAGGAGGTTCAGTCAGGCAATGGGAGAGGAGATGTCAGGAGAATTGGGCATCAGATCACGGCTTGTAAGGAGTCTTAGAGAGTTATACTGTGGTTTATGTTGGAGGAGTGGATCAGCTTCATAGTTACTCAGGAATTAGATGGCATCTAATAGTCTAGTTTTTCCTGAGTAACTCAATAACTCTGTAATTAAACTAGAATTGCAGCAGGATCCCCCACCTTCTCCAATTTAAGTGGAAACTTTAAGAGGATTCCAGGCATAAGTGGGCATTGCCTAGTGGAATCTTCAATTTCCAGACAATTCCTTTGGAGTCTGCTGCAATGGCTATACCATGCAGTTGTTAAATGTAACTTCCATCTGCATTTCAGAAACAATTATCTTGCCATTAAAAAATTAGGGTCATTTTCCTCTCTGTCTACTCTAGCAAATCCCCTCACATTCGAATAGAGGTGATGTCAGTGGTCAGGATTGGCAAGAAGGTGACGTACAAGAGAATGTGGCACTGATAGGAAGTCAGTACAGTGCTGGAAACTGGATACTATTCTGTTCAGTTCATTGAATCCCTACAGTATGGAAGCAGGCCATTTCCCAGGGTTAACTCACCTACCCTGCATACCCCTGGAAACTATGGGAATTTAGCATGGCCAGTCCACCTAACCTGCACATCTTTGGACTGTGGGAGAGAACCAGAGTACCCAGAGGAAACCCACACAGACACAGGGGGATGCATAAACTCCACTAAGGCAGTTGCTCAAGGGTAGACTTGAACCCAGGTCCCTGGTACTGTGAGGCAGCAGTGCTAACCACTGAACCACCATGACGCTTCCTTGCAATCAGCAATTCCAGATGTGCATTTGCATACCTGGCATTAGGTCTCTAAATATTCTGTCATCACTGGAGACAAATCTGGAGTGGAAGGTAAAGAACCCAGTTTCATAGTCCATATAGGAACCAATAGTATAGGCATTTAGGTCCATGTTTCAATACAGAACCTCAAAAGTAATCAGCACTGAATAATGGGGAGCAAAAGAGCTCAGATGAAAAGCAATTTACAATCTACAAGTCAATAGAGCTAAATCAAAGTGATATGGATAGAGATAATTAACTACAATGAGACAGGAAGGGACAAAGGGTTCAATGCTAATACTGCACTAGCAAATAAAGCCCATCCAAAGAATAATAGGCTGCTTAATCGGTAGTGTGCCAGATGGGCAGAGTGGCAGACAAATTAGGTGCCAGGTACATTGGATGCCAGATAAGGGATGGAGTGTTGAGGCTAATTTGGGGAAAGGCTGTTGGGTCTGGTGACAGGGGAGGGGACTTTTTTGGAGTGGGTTCCAGAGTGGAGTGGTGGGTCAGTTTTAGCTCCCTCCAGTGGCAGAGAGATTGTCGTTCATTATTCAGAAATTGTATCTGTCTGCTGAGTTGGGTGGATGGGCAGTCCAGGTCCAGCAGCTGAGGTTGTACCTGTGATCCCATCATGGTGCCAGGCTGGAGAATTGGATGGGGGTGTCTGGTGTGGAATTGTGTTTGAGAGGATTGTTTTGGTGGAGCTGTAGATCAGAAGCTATGGGTTCAGTTTAATAGTTAGCGAGGAGCTAAACTAGTTTTTTAATCACCTGATGTTTCATGGGCTACAATTAGCTAAAGTGAAGCGGAATCTTCTGAATTCTGCAGCTTTAATGAATTCTTCTATAAAATTCAGGAAGCAGGAAATTGTACTCTGGAGTATTCAATTTACTGGGCAATTTGCTTGAAGATCCTGCGTGGTTCCAACACACAATCTGCAATTCCCTCCCGAAGGGCATTGTGGGCAATAGGGACTGCAGCCATACAAGAAAGCAGTCCGCACCACCTTCTTAAGGGCAACTAGGGATGGACAATAAATACCAACTGGCCAGTGATGCCCTCATTTCACAAATGAATTTTAAAAACTGCAGCCTGTGCTGCTCCGACAACTATCTGACTACCAGAACATATGGCTTGAAGTTCCAAAGATTGAAAAATAAATTTTCCAGAGTGCATAACATTTGAAAAGTAAACAGAATGAGAAAGGTAGTGTAGCCCTAATAATAAAGAAAATGGTTTAAATTCTGTAGTAAGAAAGAATATTAGGTCAAATCAAGAAATAGAGTTAGAATGGTTGGAAATTAAAAACAACAGTGGTCAGAAAATGCTCGTGTAAATAGTTTATAGGCCTCCTATTGGTACTTATACAGCAGGGCTGAATGTTAAGCAAAGAAAATTGGAGTTTGTAACAAAGACGCATGTAGTAATTGTGAGGGAATTCACTTCTTATATACTAAAGATGAATTTGTGGAATATTTTCTGACAGCATTACAAAAATGAAGTAAGATAAATTGGTAGCATCATACTAATTTACTAATGGGAAAAATGACCATAATACAATTGAATTCGAATTTTGTAATGGAAGTTTATATCTTTCAAATCACCTTTTTTTTTATAGATATTTTTATTAGAAATTTAACATTTTTACAAGTTTAATCTTGGATCCTCAAATCACCTTTTAACTATGCTTGATTTTTAGGACATTTCACCATGTGAAAATACTATTATGTTGAGGTTGGACGGGATGTTGGTGAGTCCTCTTTTGGATTACTGCATCCAGTTTTGGTTGCCCTGTTATAGGAAGGATATTAAGTTGGATAAAGTTCAGAAGAGATTTACCAGGATGTTTCCAGGAATGAAGGGGTTGAGTTATTAGGAGAGGCTGGATAGGCTGGGACTTTTTTCATTGGAGTGAAGGAGCTTTAAGGGTGATCTTATAGAGGTTTCTTCAACCATGAGGGGTATAGATAAGGTGAGTGGCAGGTGTCATTCCCTAGGGTGGGGGATTTCAAGGCTTAGGGGCAGTTTTAGAGGTGAGAGGAGAAAGATATAAAAAAGACATGAGGGACAATTTCTTTTCCACAGACAGTGGTTTATGTGTGGAATGAACTTCCAGAGGAAGTGTTGGATGCCAGTACAGTTACAACTTTTAAAAGACATTTAAATAAATACATCAATAAGACAGTTTGCAGGGATATGGGCCAAGCCCAGGCAGGTAGGACTAGTTTAGTTTGGGATTATGGTCAGCATGGATTGGTTGGTCCGAAGGGTCTGTTTCTGTTTGTACAACTCTATCAGACCAGATTTAGCAGAAACAGCAATTTCTAGGGCAACTTCCAGCTGTACATGAAATATCTTAATTCCTATATTTCTTAGATCTTATTTAACCTTTTGTTTTGCTCTAAGGGGAACAACTTAGCTTCTTCCATCTCTCCAAATACCCAAAAGCATGAATAAAGGTCGTTTTTAAGGAACATCTCAGATCATATTGGTTCTCTTTCTCCTTCCTACTAAAATATATCACATCACTGTGTTAGTCTGTTTTGACTGTCAGCAATGTCATGTTTGCATATTTCACTGGCCTGAGCAAGGCTGTTAATATCTTTTTTATTGTTAATAACATTTCCAAGTTTTGTATTAGATCCAAATTCTGAAATAATGCCTTATAGACCCAAGTTCAGACCATTAACATATATCAAAAAAAAGTTGAGGCTTTAGTACTGACCCAAGAAACATGATGATGCACTTCCCTTCAGTCAGAAAATCAACTATTCACCTCTTTCTGTCCCTTAGCCAAATTGCCCCTTGAATCCAATGAACTTTAATCTTGTTGACTAGACCACACTTTAGTCATTTTTAATTTTCTATTGGCGGTCATATCTCTGAAATCACCACTTTTCAATGTGCTTTTTAAAAGAATGTTTCATCACACATTTAGCAACAACTGCAGGTTTGGGGCAATTTTTAACTGTACATGGAAGAGCTTAATTGCTGCATTTAAAAAATGTTTCATGTCCATCTTGTCAATATTCAATTCTTTTTAACTTTGAACTGTTTTCAACTTTAGATAAATTCCAAATAAACTGCAGGATGGTGCAGGGAGATGAAGAAGTGCTAACTACTCATGGGATTGCAAGGAATTATTATCAGAAAGGGTAGGCAACTCATTAGACATATACTCAATTGTCTTTGAACACGGCTGTTATTAATAGACTTTCCTGATTAGCAGGCATATACTTGCATTGCACAGGACCACACTGTGAAGGTGAAACAGTGCCATCTTTTGCAGATGTTTGTGTAATGCAATGCTTCAAATAATTTAATCTGAATTATTCAGTTTTACAATAATCTGCTCTAAGTGTAGTATTTCTTAACATCCATAAAGAATGAAATTCAGTCCTGGGAAACATGGATCTTAATCTCGCCTTCATCTACATTCTCAGCAAACAGAATATGCTCTCTTTGTGATCCATTCATTGATCTGAAAGCATGACAATTTTACACATGAAATAATCAGATTAAAGTATAAACAGTTTAAAATGTAACTGTTTATTTTCCTCTCCTGCTATTTTCTCCATATACACTGTTAGTTTAGTACAGAGATCTACAGAACAGAAAAAGGCCTTTCAGCCCAACATGTCTCCACCAGTCGGAAACAAACACTTAATTATTCTCATCACAACTAATACCATTCTAACCTAAGTGAGTTCATTTTGTTTTTTATTGTCTGCATGGACCTTGGTTTGTGTTGCACTATTACTATTTAACATTCAGTTCCTCCTTGCTATACTCAGTTTATCTTTACACATCAATATGATCTCTGTAGAGAACAGTAACATTTTTGTTATTTACTTTTAAAATCCAACATTCCAAATGTTTACTAAAAGATTTAATACACAAACATAGAACAATAGGTGCAGGAATTGGCCATTCTGCCAGTCAAGCCTGCACCACTATTCAATATGATCATGCCTGATCAAGCAATTTTTGTGTCCCTTTTCCGTCTTCTCTCCATACCCCTTGACCCCTTTAGCCGCAAGGGCCATGTCCAGCTCCCTCTTGAGTATATCTAATGATCTGGCCCCCACAACTTTCTATGGTTCACAACTCGACGTAAAGAAATTCTTCTTCATCTCAGTCCTGAATGGCTTACCCCTCATTCTTAGATTGTGATCCTTCATTATGAACTTTCCCAACTTTGGGCATATTCTACCCATATGAAGCATGTCCAGTCCCATCAGGATTTTATATGTTCCCATGAGATACCCCCTCATTCTTCTCGATTCCAGTGAGTACAAGCCCAGTTGATCCAATCTAATTTGCCGGGTTGAAGCTGTGGAGGGAAGCCACAGGTCCAAGGCTTCTCTCATTCACTGCACAGGAATAAAGATGCCAATTAGAATCACAGAATCCCTACATTGTGGAAGCAGGCCATTGAGCCTACTGAATCCACACCAATCCTCCGAACACCCCCCGCAACACACATACATACCCACCCACCCCCTCCCCGACTCTATCCCTGTAATCCTGCATTTCCCATGGCTAGCCTACACATCCCTGAACAGTATGGACAATTTAGCATGGCCAGTCTACCCAACTTGTACATCTTTTCTCCAGTCAATTCATTAAAATCTAAGTATCAATTTATCCCATTCTTTACCATACATCACACATTTTCCCAATTACTGATATTGACAGGCTGAAAGGTCTGTAATGCCTAATTTTCCCTTAAACTTCGTTCTTAAATCGTGGCGGGACATTAAGAATTTATTTGCATTTGGAAAAGCAGAGATTAATCAAGGACTGTCAGCCTGACTTCTGACCAACTTGATCGACTTTTTCAAAGAGGTTGTGTCGATGAGGTGTCTTGGATCACAGGATGTGTCCAAGCAGTTTGTTTTGGAATAAGTTGTGTAGTTAAGAGAAAACTGGACAACAGCAATTTGCTTAAAGAAACATTTATTGAGTAATGATAAAAGGAAGGAAAAAGGAAAGACTGAACCATGAACATTTGTTAATAATAAATAAAGATAAAAAGGAAGGAAAAGAAAGCAATGAGCCTCATGCCCTCCTGCAAGTCCTTCAATTGTTGGCTGATCTGGAGGCTTAAATTTGTTGCTGGCACCATTTGTGTTTCTGGTCCGAGGTGAAGTCTGGTGACTTGGAATGAAAACTCTCTCTCTCTTATACCGCGTAACAACCGGCCAGCACAGAAAAGCAGATACAGAAAACAAGCTGCTTGCAAATGCAGAAAACACATTTTGATTGTGCCATCTGCGCTGCGTCTAAGGATGTTCACAGGACTCATTCAAGGTCATGCAGCTGTTGAATATCATCAACTATTTTATCCCTCCTGCTTATCCTATACATGAGGGCAATGCATTCTACTTGGACTTCAGCGAAGCTGTTAATAAGGTCCAGCATAGAAAACTGATAGTGAAGGTAAGAGCCCATGGGATCCAAAGAAATTTGGGAAATTTGATTCAGAATTGGCTGAGGAAGCAAAAAGTTGAGGTGTATTTTTCCAACGGGAAGCTAATGTCCATGTGGGGTTCCATAGGGATCAGTGTTGGGACTCTTGCTGTTTATGGTTTATACAAATGATTTAGACTTGAATGCAGGAGGGTTGTTCAGTACGTTTACAGTTTTCTTTCAGTATTTACCACAAAAAATGGTAAGGTGGTAAATAGTGAGGATAGCCTTAGATTACAGGAGGATATAGATGGGTTGGTCAGAGACAAGTGGAATCCTGTGCTGTTCAATAAATATTGCCATGAGAGTTAGGGCACCTGAAGGACATGGGGCTGTCTTAATTGCGATGTGAACATTCCCCTAGAGCCTTAAGAAAGTTGGACCTATTAAAAGGGAATCGGGGACAACTGGGTAATGGCATGTACTGGACAATCACAGGACAGAAAGGGATGTGGGGGTAATGCTGAAAACAAGCAGTGAAAATAGGAAGTGTGTGTGTATGTGGGGGGAGGGGGGTGGATCGCGGGGTGGTGGGGTCAAGGGGGTGTCACTGAAGGCCTGTCTTGGACAGATGTTGAATGCATTCAATAGGCAGAGGCCAAACTCTGAGACAGGGATGGGTTGGTGCAGGCTGGTGTTCTTCTCCTGTATAACCTTGACATATTCCAACAGAGTAAATACCACAGAATTGGTTGACAAGAAAAGAAAGCCTCTGCTCACAACCACACTAGTAAGGGGAGCAGAGATCGTTTACCCCATTATCACACCGGGCCCAGGAATGACTTGGTTTTAGTCCCCACAGGAACAATATTGTACCACAGGGTGTAATATCACGTCAGACATTCTAAACCTGATTCTTTCACAGTTTCTGGGCTGGTGTGCATTTGAAATAGAGCATTTGTATGAAATCCTATCTGATTTACAGGGATGACTAGTTGTGGGAATATACAGTCAAATGTATTGTATTCCCAGGATAAGGAGAAGGGTCAGCTCTTCATGATACAAACAGGGATTGTCAAAAGATTTGTTGTTGCGTCACCATAGTCTTACCAGACCATAGTGGCTGCTCTCTCATTAGAGAGATAGAGAAGCAACTGGTGGCGATTTAACATGAGGGTCATCAGACCTCAGGCGAAGGAAAAGGTTGAGAAGAAGAGTCCTTTATGGTAACCTCAAACCAGTGATGAGAATTGAACTCACACTGTTAGTATCACACTGCTTTGTAAACCAATGATCTGGCCAACTGAGCTAAACCAATTCCCTGTCAAAAGATGCCACAACTGCATTCAGCACAGAAATATCAATTATCAATAGTCAAGATGATACTGAACCTTCAAAGATCAGCTACAAAAAGTTCCTGGGGATGAGAATGTGATACAGACAGGAGAGGTACATGAAGATCAGACTATAGCTATCCATTTAAACAATGCCATAATGCAGTTGGAATCTCATGCACACTCCATTAATGAGTTAATCAAGGAGGACAGCAATGCTTCTGCTCAGGCAGCAAGGAATGACGCGTGTAAATTTTATGCCAATTGAAGGACACTATTGGTGTAGGGGACTCGAGAGAAGGCTCTGCTCCTTCTTGCATTAGTAATCGGCACCTCATGACACCCAATCCTTACAGCAACTGTCTGAGCCCATGTCAGCTCTGGCTGGCTACTGAAGCCTTACCAGTTCCCGTGGACTGTGGTCAGTCAAGCCACATAATCACAGAATAGTGTAGAAGCTGATATTAAGAAAGGCCCAACAGCATACAACAGTGTACCCCATGGAAAGCATTGGAGTCATCCAAAGTGGGCTTTCTATGCGTTTCCATCGTATGTGGTGAAGTGGAACACACTATAACCTTCACCGACCTCAAAGACTAGCAGGTGACAGTAGAACTTTTTAGATAGGTCCATGAGTGAGTTGAAGTCTGAAGTCGCATGGAGGTGATGGCCCAAGTCTATGCAGCACCTTAGATAGTAGATTCTGGCAGTGGAACATACTGTCTAATGACTAGCATCAATTAGTACAGAGCTCACAACAACACCTGGCGTCCGGCAGCTGAGCGGCCCAAGGCAAGAACTAATATTTGAGGAGTGAAAACAAGACTGGGAAATTTGGCCAGCTTTAGTCAGAGGAAAAATTCTCCAGAAAAATTAAACACCATGAAAGGCAGCCCTGGAGTTAAATATTTCCAGACTGGGAAAACAAATATATTGGGAGCTCAGAATCATTTCAGTGTTATTGGGGGGGAATTGGGTGTCTATGTTTCATTTACATTATTCATTTATAGGAATGTGTCACTTGCAACGCCAACGTGTGCAACCCATCCCCAATTGCCCTTGAACGGAGTGACTAGCTAGACCATTTCAGAAGGCAGTTAAGATTCAATCACATTGTTGTAGATTTGGAGCACGTGTGCCAGATCAGGTAAGGATTGCAGATTTCTTCCCTAACACATTAGTGAACCAGATCAGTTTGATTGATGGTAGTTGTCTTTGGGTTTGCATTGCCAAAATTAGTTTTTTATTCCAGATTTATGAATTAATTTTAAACTCCATCAGCTGCTATGGTAGGATTTGAACTCGTTTTCCCAAAGTATTTGTGAGGGCTTATGGATTACTAGCCCTTAACATTATCATCATCAAGGTTGTCTCTCTCTCTGTTTTCTGCAGTCAAAACCAGGTTTAAAACTTAAGAAAACCAGTTCATCTTTCCTTCAGCAGTTGTTGTCAGATGTGCCTTCTAACGGATAGTTCAGTGACCTTCTATTATTGAATCAGCCATCTCTTGCAAAGCAGTGGAAGCATCCAAAGAAAGACAAATGAAAAGCTACAATCTGTGCAGCATAAGAATCACAAAGATCATCTCAGAAACCCATGATATAAACCACTGAATAGGCTCTGCAGTTTTTCTGCCCATAATTCTGTCTGTGTTGTATAAGGAGGATCTTCGAAGAGGATTAGAGTTTTAATTTGTAGTGTTATATGCCAATGATGTCAAACTATTTACCCTATAGCTAAAGTCTAATTACTTGCAATAAATGGTCATTCTTGTTATGTGCAGAAACCTGGTTTCTGTTTTCTGTCAATCCAGGTCTGCAAATCAAGTAAACTGGGAAGTTTTGTGTACTTATTTCAAAATCTTGACATCAATGATGATTCGGGAATAGTGAGGCTTGATTACTAGCACACAACTCTAGTGAGACGTAACATTCAGGACAGTCAAAGAGTTGGAACTGGTGTTCTTACAAACTGCAAAATGAAAAAAGTAGAGTGAATTTTAATTTAATAATGGAGGCAAGAGTTCAAAATTGGGAAGATGTAGTGGATCAAAGTGTGGGGAAAGTGCAACTGAGGGGGGGAAAGAATGTGGGAAATGATAAACAGGTGACAGGAAGGGATAGAGAATGCAGATAAACAGATACAACTAAAGATTACAAATATAATAAATGGACAAAACTTAAAGCACTTCATTTGAATGCACCTAAAACAAAATAGGTGAACTTGCTATACAAATTGAGATAAATAAGTACAATCTAGTGGCCATAACTTAGACATAGCTGCAGGATGCGACCTGAATTTTGAAGGGTATGTGACTTTTAGGAAGGACAAGAAGCTAGGAAAGTTTACAGATGTAGCTCTGTTAGTCAAAGATAACAGCAGTTACAAAAGAGGACATTAATTCAGGAAACCAGGATATAGAAATAATGTGCAGGGGTGAGGAATGATAAAGGCAAGAGGTCACTTGTGGGAGTTGTGTGCAGGCACCCCCTAACAGTAATCACATGGTCGGACAGTATCAAGAAAGAAATAATGGGAGCTTGTCAAAGGGGTACAGCAATTATCATGGCAGATTTTTG
The DNA here is from genome assembly GCF_004010195.1 of Chiloscyllium plagiosum. Taxonomy (NCBI): domain Eukaryota; kingdom Metazoa; phylum Chordata; class Chondrichthyes; order Orectolobiformes; family Hemiscylliidae; genus Chiloscyllium; species Chiloscyllium plagiosum. The sequence goes on from NC_057719.1 coordinate 26,287,183, forward strand.
CCTACATAGAGACTGTGAAAATCAGTGGGGAAGAAAGGAGGAATTCATTGAATATTTTGGACAGTTTCTTAGTCATGCGTTATGGCAGAGTGAGACACACCTAGGTTTGACCAATGACATAGAATTAAATACTAACTCCATTGTGAATGCACTCCTGAGCAGCAGTGACCATAATCCAATTGAATTTGACAGACAGTTAAAGAGAGAGAGTGTGGGTCTGAGGTTACTATTTTGAATTTAAACAAAGGCAATTATGAGGGCATGAAATGAGAACTAGGGATCCAGTGAACTGATAATTTCGATTGAGGGATAGATCAAAAGAGAGACAGTGGCAAACATTGAAGAGGATATTCCAGAAAACGCAGAAGATCCATTTTAAACAATAAGAAAAATTCTAAGAATGGACCTGCCATCTGTGGTTGACTAAAAAAAGTCAAAGACAACATCAAACTCATATCAAAGGCATATAAGTTCTGCAAGGATAAATGGTAAGTCAGAAGAATGGACAGAATATTTTGATGCAGCAAAGAATTACTACAAGATTAATAAGGGGGAAAAGTTAAGAGTACAAAAGAACGTTAGATAAAATTAGATAAAAAGATACTAAAAGATTCTTCAGATTATTTTTTAAAAGTTAACAAAGTAAGTGTTGGTCCTGTAGAAAACAAGGCTGGGGAATTTGTAATGGAGGATAGAAATGGCAGCCAAATTGATAGATATTTTGCATCAGTCTTCACTAGATAGGATATAAGGAGGATCTTGGAAATAGTAAATCAGGAATTGAAAGGGAGGAAGGACTCAAGAATATTACAATTACCAGGGAAGTAGTACTGAGCAAATTATTGGAACTGCAAATTGACAAGTCCCCAGTTCCTGACTGATTTCGTCCTAGGGTCCTAAAAGAAGTAGCCAGTGAAATAGTTGATGTGCTAGTTTTAATTTTCCAAAATACATTACGTTTAGTGACAGTTCCTTTAGATGGAAAATAGCTAGTATAACTCCTTTATTCAAAAGGGTGTGAATGCAGAAAGCAGGAAACTACAGGCCAGTTAGCTTATCATCTTTCGTAGAGAACATGTTAGAAACTATTATTAAAGACTTTATAGTACTTGGATATGTTCAAGGTAATCAATTAGAGCCAACATATTTTTGTCAAAAGAAAATCACATTTAACTGATTTGTTGGAATTTCTTGAAGAAGTAACTTGTGTTGTGGAAAAAGGGGAACCAGTGCTTGTATTGTATTTTGATTTCAGAAGGCGTTAGACAAGGTGCCACGTCAAAGGTTATTGCCAAAAAGCTCATGGTATAGGGGTAACATATTAGCATGGATGGCAATTGGCTTGCTAACAGGAAACAGGGGGTTAGAATAAATGGGTTTTCTTCAGGCTGGCAGAATGTCCGGGGATGGCATTGGGGCCTCAACTCTTTACAATGCACATAAATTATTTGGATGAAGGGATTGAAGGTATGTCATTAAATTTGTCAATGACACAAAAATAGATAGGAAAGTGCGTTGCCAAGAGGACAGCAGCATACAATGCGATATAGACAGGTTAAGTGAGTGGCAAAGATCTGGAAAATGAAGTACATTGTGGAAAAATGTGGAATTGTTCATTTTAAAAAAACATGTTGAAATGGTGAGAGGTTGCAAAACTCTAAAATGCAAAAAGATCTAGGTTTTCCTAGTGCATGAGTCACAAATTGTTAGTATGCACTGGCAGCGAATAACCTGGGAAGCTAATAGAATGGTATGGTTTAAGGTGAGGGGAATTGAATCAAGAGTACGGAGGTTATGCTTTAGTTATATGGGGCATTAGTGAGATAGCATCTGGAGTACCGTGTACAGCACAAGCACTCCCCAGGTCGCAAACTGGTTCCGTTTGAGTCCATTCACAAGTTGATTTATATGCGAGTTGAACACAATGCAGGGCAATATTGAATACCCATTTGTAAGTACAGGGAAATGTTCATATGTCACATCGTTAAAACTACCTCCACACATGGGATCGTGTTCATTTGTACAACCATTCATCGTACTTACAGAAGGATATTAATACATTGGAAACAATTCAAAATGCTTTTCCAGCAACTTCTGTTTTTGTTTCTGATTTACAGCATCCACAGTTCTTTCAGTTACCATTTGCCTGCATTTGGTCAATATCCCTGTAAACCTTTCCTATCCGTAAACCTGTCCAAATGTCTTTTAAATGTTGTAACTGTACCTGCATCTACCACTTCCTCTGGCAGTTCATTCCAGATACCAACCACATTGAGTGAAGTTGTCTCTCAGGTTGATTTTGAATTTTTCCCCTCTTATCTTAAACTTAAGCCCTCTAGTTTTGAATTCCCCTACGATATGGAAAAGACCTTCGCTATTTACCTTATCTATGCCATCATGATTTGATTTATTGTAATCACGTAAATCTCTACAAGGTCATCCCTCAACCTCATATGCTCCAGGGAAAAAAGTCCCAGCCTGTCCAACCTCACCTTACAACTCAAACCCACAAGTCCTGGTAATACCCTGATAAATTTTTTATGCACCCTTTCCAATTCAATAATATCCTTCCTAGAGCAGGGTAACCAGAACTGTAGACAGTACTGCAAACGTGGCCCTGCCAATGTCCTGTACAGCTGAAAATGACAATATTGTGACTCAATATTCTGACCAATGAAGGCAAATGTGCCAAATGTCTTCTTTACCATCTTGTATATCCATGACACCAACTTCAAAGAGTTGTGATTAAACTTACAGCAGTCGTGATCTTATTGGCTGGCAGGGCAGGCTCTTACTCCTTGTTCATAGTTAATGACTTCTGGGTGTCATACATAGGAGGCTGAATGGATCGACTCCTGCTCTGTCACCTGCCCGCTCAATCGCAAATTAAAATTTACTTTACAAATCCCTAACTGATATATAATCTCATCCCAGATTTTAAATTTTCATACATGTGGAAATATTAGATTGCTTTCAGTGTGGAAACAGGCCCTTCGGCCCAACAAGTCCACACCGACCTGCATACCACCCAGACTCCTACATTTATCCCCTTCACCTAACACTACGGGCAATTTAGCATGGCCAATTCACCTAACCTGCACATTTTTGGATTGTGGGAGGAAACTGGAGCACCCGGAGGAAACCCACGCAGACACGGGGAGAATGTGCAAACTCCACACAGACAGTTGCCTGAGGCTGGAATTGTACCCGGGTCTCTGGTGCTGTGAGGCAGCAGTGCTAACCATTGTGCCACTGTGCCACTAATGGGATGCACTCTGGAAAGATCAGAAAATTATCATCTCCAACATATTCTCCAGTGTTTCATTGAAGTAGCTTTTCATTTGTTATGAAATTGTATGTATACTGTAATAAATGTAGATGCTTTCATTGTACTTACTGCAATTTCACTCATAATTGTTGCAATTCCTGTAAGTATTTTGTTTATTTTACGGGTACAATATTTTTTGACGAATAACTTGTACTATTACAAATCTTTCAATGCTACGTAAAATTTCAAACAGAATCTAATGTAACATCTAGAATATTTAAGTACATCTTTTACCTTGAAGAAGCTTGCCTCAGACATGTAAATACAGCAATCTTACTTCTACATTCATATTGATGAAGAGGAAGTAATTCATTCTTTCCTGTCACACTTAAAATATAATACTCGAACAAGACTTATAATTCTGTAGAAATGACATTGTTTTGAGGCCTCTTCTAATATACCATTTAACTGACAATAATATGAAGTACATAGGGTTAGGATTAGGTCACCTAATCCCTCAATCCTGTTCTACCATTCAATACGATCATGGCTGATGAGCAACCAATCACTACTGAATCATCTTTGTCTCATATTCCTTAAAATCTTTGGCTGCCAAGAATGAATGCAGAAAAGATGCCTTAATCACCACAAGGCATACCTAAAAATTAGGTTCCAATCTGCTGGAACAGATGGGGTTATTACATGGGGTTATATGGAATCAGTATTCTATAGGCAGAACAAAGCAATCCTACAAACAAAGGACCAGATCACAGTTCTGCAGATCTACCTCATCCAGTTATGAATAAATGTGAGGAATGAAATGATTAAGTGGAGGAGGCTCTATGAACTCCCCATCCTTAATGCCTGCAGAACCCAGCACTTGAGTCAGTTCCACATTCAATGAGAACATTACTGATCTTTGATTTGCATCCCTTAATACTTCAGTCTCACAAAAGGAAATCAATCTCAGTTGCACAATTATTTATTGATCAACATCAACTCCATTTGTGCAGGATAGTTCCAAACATCTACCATCTTTTGAGGAAGAAGTGTTTCCTCATTTCAGTCCCGAAAGTTATGGTTCTAATTTTTCAACTGTGCTCCTAATTCTCAACTCCCAACCAGTGGGGTTTCTCCTAACTACTGTTATCTTCATATCTTAAACTGCAATGATAGCACCCTTGAACCTTCGAGATTCCAGGGACTTTAATTATGTCTTGCACCCATTCACATGTATCTGAAAACCAAGTCTCTTTGGTTTTTCACTGGTTCTAGCATTTCAGCATTTATAAAGTTTGGTCGAAGATGGATGACCTCACATTCTCATTCACTTAATCTATCAGTGTCTCTTAAAACTTCAGATTTCCAATCTACACTGCTTACGATACCATTTAACTGTGTGTCAACACCAAATTTAGATAAGCGGCATTGATCATCAAAATCATTAATAAAATTAAATGTTACCCCTTGTTTTTGAACTGAAAGTTATGTAACAATATTATTTCATGTAGCAAAACGTTTAAGCAGAGTAATTAGTGGTAAATATTGAGACATAGAAAAAAGTAATGCATATGTTGTGTGTTAATTGTAAAGTTATCTTGCAAATGAAGTGCATTCAGAAATCTATCCTAGCTAATTACTGGTTACACAATTTGTTTGTCTAAGTTCTGTTGGCTAACTAAAGATTGCAGGGGTCTTTTATTTTTCTTGAACTAAAGGTGCAACTGAAATACTTCAAGCTGCATGGTGCATAAGAAGCTACAAGAAATCAATTTATAGCCATCATACAAATTTAAATAAATTTGACCGTCCCGAGGCAACATTCCCTGAATCGAAATAAAATAATCTTGTGAAACAACTAAGTTTGGCTCCATAATAAGAACAAAATAAGTTACACAATATTAAGGATACAAACAGGTGGAATTTATTCTGAGGAAAGATATGTTATTTTACAATGGCAGAGGAAACATTTTACTAGCAATTAGCCCTGTTTTATAGGTCACTATTGAAAATGGAATCAGAAAATGAATTGAACATAATTTATCCTCTGAGCCTGGTTGAGTGCATTGTTATACAGGCATTAATCAATCAATTGCTTGTGAAACTATGTTTTTACCACTTATAACTTATTTATGCCTTGTTCTCAAGACTAGCTTCCATTTCAAAACTAAATATGCCAGAAATTATACAGTGAGTCTTCAACATTCGTAAACAGAATACAAATGGACATTCCTAACATAACCACTTGACAGAAATCCTAATTTGAGCTAACCAGCCACAATGTGCAATTTGTCTACTACCAAACAGCAGCAACATAAATCATTAAGAATCTGAAAATGAAACAATATTTTATTGGCATTTTTATTTCTCGCGTATAAAGTTATAAAATCTTGCACATAATGTGTACAGTATTTTTTTTAAACTGAGAGATAGCATCTGGGAGACTACATATTTTGTAAGGCTAGAAATAAAACATTTAAAATAGTTAATGCCTAGGAACTTCCATTATAGGAAGTGTTGGTCAGCATTTTTCAACTGTTTACATTTCTAATTGAGGTATTATTCTGAGGTTTGCAATATTCTGCCACATCAGGAAATCTATGCCCAAATACAAAACATTTTTAAATCCAAATATTGTGCTCCAATAAATATTCTACTGACCTGGATGTATTTTAAATGAAATCTGAGATGTCAGAACAGTGCTTCTCCAGTATGCTGTACCAGAATCAATAGTATTTACAAATGTATGATTTAGGAGCAGCAGTAGGCGACTTGATCCCTTGAACCTACTCTGTCATTCAAGAGGATCATGGTCACCTTTAATTTAATAAATGTCAATTGTATTTGTAACCACTGAATTTGTATTTTCCTAATTTTGATTTACGATCGGGAGGTAATGTAATGCTGTAGTAAAGGAAAAGGAGCTTCCTTGGGGCATCCAGGTGATCAGACAAGGCACATTTACAAAGGAGTAGTTTCTTATGCTTCCTCTCTTTAGATTTGTAATCTTCTCCATTTTATTTTTGAATGTGGGTAATAGATGATGTAAGGTAATACACGAAATTGTTGGTGAACAACTCTCCTCAAAGAACAGTTCACCTTTGACTTTTTTCCATTATACTGTTTTTTAACCAAAAAAAACTAATTACTAGCTCTCAGAATAGTTTTTCCTGCTCTATCTTTATTATACTAGAATTTCAGTAATATGAAAATACAACTGTGCAAATTAAAAATTATACTTTCAACATACCTCGAATGATCACAGTGTGATGGGTAGTAGGGATACCACAATTGATCTCAGCATCCCTCAGTTCCAAGACTCAATTCTTCCAGAGCTCTTGGCATGATTTCTTATAAAGAGGGATCTATAGAAAACTCATGTGACTAGATATCAAGGATAAGATAAGATATCTCTTACAGTCAAATAAATCTCCCAACACTCACCATCATGGACTAGAGTTTCCCATAAGGAACGAATTTGCCAAAAGGAAATTTAAAGCAGTTTTATAAACAATTTAATTACTTATTTCTTGGGATTCAAAGTTAAGTCAAAACCTTAACCTATAAACATAAGCTCAAAATTAAATTACCCTTTATAAACGTATTGTAACTATTTACCAAAACTCTTCAAAAGAAAACTGTATGTTGATGAATTCAACAATTATAGCTTTACTAAAACCTAATAACCAATCTCAAAAGCTTTATAATACAATGTTAAGGAAGTGAATAATAACTCACTACAAAAGACAACCTTGGACTCTCAAAAACATGAAAAACATTAAAATTATTTCAAGCTGCATCAGCTGAAAAACTATCCTTCAGATTTGTCCAAATTCTTTTCCTCACTATACAAGAGATTAAGCCAATTTTTCACAAACTAATAGGTTGAACGTTGCGATGTTTTAATTTGTAGCTTTGGCAGTTTTATCAGAAAACCAGGTAAAATAAATCTTGTCATTCTTTGTATAGTTTTTTGAACCAGTGAAATGTACTCCATGTTATCACCAAGAAAATATAGAGTAAGAACTGGTGAAGACAGAACATATTCAGATTTAACAGAATAGTTCCACACAAATTTCTTCTGTAGAGTTGAAAGAAAACAGATCCAAATTATGAGCAAGTCCTACTGCATCAGGAAAAGATGTCCAGATTTTTGTTTTACATGTCACAAGTATTTTCCAGCACAGTGATGATCGAGGAAACCCCATGAGAGTAAAATCCATTGTCTTTCAAGATTATTCCAGGTCCAATTATACAATTGCGTATTGTTCATATAAGAGGTCCCGTATTTTATAATAATCTTCACATAAACATCCCTCCAGTCCAATACGTCCTGTCTCAGTCTGCAAAGAAAATACAAAGAGCAATAAGAACTTAAAAGTGGATCCATCCCCTCTTCAGAAGCAAGTGTAGGAAAATAGGTCTTAGGAGCAGAATTAAGCAATTTGGCACTTCAAGTTTACTCCAACATTCAACAAATCTCAACTCAACTTTCCTATCTGCTCTCCCATATCTCTTGTTTCATGCAGGAATCACAGAAAACTAGTATGTAGGTACAGCAGGTAATCAGGAAGGCAAATGGAATTTTGGCATTTATTGCGAACAGAGAATAAAAGTAGGGAATATTGCTGCAACTGTGCAAGCATTAGTGAGACGACACCTGGAGTTATAGAACATAGAACATTACAGCGCAGTACAGGCCCTTCGGCCCTCAATGTTGTGCCGACCTGTCATACCAATCTGAAGCCCATCTAACCTACACTACTCCATGTACGTCATATGCTTGTCCAATGACGACTTAAATGTACTTAAAGTTGGCGAATCTACTACTGTTGCAGGCAAAGTATTCCATACCCTTACTACTCTCTGAGTAAAGAAACTACCTCTGACATCTGTCCTATATCTATCACCCCTCAATTTAAACCTATGCCCCCTCGTGCTAGCCGTCACCATTCTTGGAAAAAGGCTCTCCCTGTCCACCCTATCTAACCCTCTGATTATCTTATATGTCTCTATTAAGTCACCTCTCAACCTTCTTCTCTCCAACGAAAACAGCCTCAAGTCCCTCAGCTTTTCCTCGTAAGACCTCCCCTCCATACCAGGCAACAGCCTAGTAAATCTCCTCTGCACCCTTTCCAAAGCTTCCACAT
>NC_057719.1:26298381-26312263 GCF_004010195.1 Chiloscyllium plagiosum
TTTTCTAGATGATTATAAATCCTATCTCTTATAACCTTTTTCAACACTTTACCAACAACTGATGTAATGCTCACTGGTCTATAATTACCGAGATTATCTCTACTTCCCTTCTTGAACAGGGGAACCACATTTGCTATCCTCCAGTCTTCTGGCACTATTCCTGTAGACAATGGCGATTTTAAGATCAATGCCAAAGGCTCAGCAATCTCCTCCCTGGCTTCCCAGAGGATCCCAGGATAAATCCCATCCGGCCCAGGGGACTTATCTATTTTCACACTCTGCAGGATTTCTAATACCTCTTCCTTGTGAACCTCAATCCCACCTAGTCTAGTAGCCTATATTTCAGTATTCTCCTCGACAACATTGTCATTTTCTAGAGTGAAAACTGTTGAAAAATATTCATTTAGTGCTTCCCCTGACTCCACACACATATAGTTTTGCATATAGTTTTGGTCCCCTTACATGAGGATGGATATAGGTGCATTGGGGCAGTTCAGAGGAGATTCACTAGATTGACTGCAGAATTGAACAGTTTGTCTTATGAGCAGTTTAGGCCTATACTCTGTAGAAGAATGAGAGAGAAAATTGAGATATGTAAGATGCTAAAGGGGATTGACAAAGCAGATGTCAAGCAGCTGTTTCCTCTGGTGGCAATCTAGAATGAGAGGTCATAGCTTTAGGTAAGGGGTAGCAGATTTAAATCAGACATGAGGAGAAATTATTTCTCTCAAAGAGTCATGAATCTTGTGGGATTCAGTATAGTGAATGCTGGTACATTGAATACATTTGAGGAGGATGCAGACAGATTTTTAATTAGCAATGGGTTGAAAAGTTATCAGGAGTGGGCAGCAAAACAGAGCTGAGGCTGAGATGAGATTGCCCATGATCATATTGAAAGACGGAGCAAGATCAAGGGATTGAACCCATATTCTTAAGATTCGAACACATCCCTAGAACATTAATCTGAATCACTAACCAATTATATGACCGCTACGCCAGCGCCTCCATTGGAGTGCTATAAATCAGTTTTATTTTCACTTTAAGGTATTTCATATAGGACAGGTTTTTATCATGAGCATCAATCTGAGACTAGAAGACAGTGCAGCAGCGCACAAAACTTTCTGAAGTTTTATATTTATAATTGATCTAATTGAACTAGATAGAAAAAGATTAAAGTGCATTCAGAAATGTTGTCTATCACTAAAGAACAGTATACTTTCCCTGTGCTTTTACCTAGATACAGAGCAAAGAGCAGGATGAATAGCTTATTACACACAATCTTCACCTTGCTGTACAACTTACTGTAACAATGGGTTTTTACACACTCGAACATAAGCAAAACAAACATATGATAAAAAGAACAAAACGCTTAATTTGCATTTTCCTTCCAACTAATTTTGCTCATCAAGGGTTTTACAAAGATAAACCCAATTTGTTTTCCTGACTTATCGGATTATGACAAACCAAAGGAAATTCATTTTCACCATATAGGAATGATAAATCTTACTTCTGTACAGATGTCTGTTACCTGCTGTAGGTCTTTTCATACTGTTAACTTCTAAACAAAAATACTTACTCTTCGAACAGCGACCAAATTGTTGCAGACCAGAACACCTCCAACAAATTCTGCTTGAATACCTTCCCGCAAAAGAACTTGTTTAAAATCAGATAACCTTGGCTCATTAATGAAGACTGCTTGATGACCAGGAACCTAAAAATGTTGGATTAAAAATTCAATTAAAATCACTCTGCAATTTTGCATTTTCATGGTTATCTTATTGAATAAATGAGAACTTTACACAATTAGTGCAACAAATTAGACAACTTACAGGGTAGAGTCAGAAACAATTTAGTAAGCAGATTTTTAATTAGTAATGGGTTGAAAAGTTATCAGGAGTGGGCAGCAAAACAGAGTTGAGGCTGAGATGAGATTGCTCATGATCATATTGAAAGACGGAGAAAGATCAAGGGATTGAACCCATATTCTTAAGATTCAAAACATCCCCAGAACATTAACCTGAATCTTAATGACTGATGCCAGAAAATGAGTTTTTTATTCAAAGCAAATCCATGGTTGAATGATATGGAGCAGACATAGTGGGCACGTAGTGAGAAAGCACAGCATCTTGCTTGTTGATAATTTTATCACTGACCACTGCAATGTTTTGTTTCAACAGGATTAGTGCAGCAAAATTTTGTCAATTTCCAATATTGCATCTGTATTCAACATTTTACCATATTCATAGAAACAAGGTATGCCTCAGACTGTTTTGCTACTAAAAATGAGAAATTGATGTGCAACTTTTCATGACTGGTCTTAGATGATTCCAGAAGAAAATATCTGAAGACCAACTATCAAGAGTTTTAGCAGAAGTAATTAATCTGAAATGTTAGCCTTAGGTTTATTTCTCAACAGATACTATTTGACCTGCTGACTGTTTTCAAAAGATTATGTCGCTATTTCAGAAGTTCTTTAGTTTTAGGTCATTGGAAATTGAGAAATGATTTGCATTTGTATTTTATCTTGAAAGTTGGGTGATTACATCAAGATCATGTTTACTGCCTATTCCTGGCTGCTCTGAGGTAATGGCAATGACCAATCCTCAATGAGATGCTGGTCCTATTAGGATAGGGAAATAAAAGTTTTGACCCAATGATGATAAAGGAGGTAGCGAGATATATCATATATTCTCATGAGACTGATGCCCTACGCTTTCAAGGCAACAAAACTTATGGGAATGAGAACTGTTGTCAATGTATGTGTAATAAACTAATGCAATAAATGTTGCAGACAGTATGTTCTAACCATAGTGGTTTGACAATGTTTGGAGTTGCTCATGAATTAAGTGACAGAGGGATATAATCAAAGAGTCTGCTTCGTCCCAGATGATGCTGATCTTCTTGGGCGTTACCATGGCTGTATCCAGCTGGTAAGTAATGACCATTCCATTACATGCATGGCTTGAACTTTACAGCCACTGCATTGTTGAGATTGGTCTGGTTAAATATTTGGTCTATGGAAACCTCAGGACATTGTTGATAGGTAATGTTGAAGGTAAAAGGGGAATCTTTTTTTGTTGGAAGTGGTCAGCGGTTCATATGTAGTTTGAATATTACCAAGCACATATCAGCCCAGGGCTGTTTATTATTCACATTCCACTAAAGGCTGACATGACTGATCAATTAGAGAATTCCACACATTCACTACCCTGTGGGAGAATAAATTCCTTTGCATCTCAGTTTTAAATGATTTCCGCCTTATTCTGTTACTTCAGAATTAGAACTAAATTTATTATCATATGTAAAGTACAAAAGTAATGAAAAATTTACAATGTTGCCCCTCAAAGCACTATCTTAGGCACAAAGTATCTAAGGTACAAATCTTAGATACAAATAGAGAAATTAAAAAAAAAGGTTACTTTGTCCCCTAGTTCAAGATTCCTTCACTAGTAGAAAGATCTTCTCAACATCAACACAATCATGCCCTTTCAGAATATTGTGTTTCAATAAGCCATCCCTCATTCTTCTAAACTTTATTTAATAAAGATTTAACCTTCCTCCCACTAATCAGCCTAGTGAATCTATTTTGAATGACTCCAATGCCAGACTAGCCTTTATAAAATACAGGGACCAAACTGTACATGGTATAGTGTGGTCTCACTAACATCCCTGTAACAAGACTTAGTTGTTTTTAAAGTCCAACCCCCTCTGGCAATAAAAATCAAAACATCATTTCCCCTAATTACTTGCTACAATTTACATGCTAACGTTTTTGTGTTTCATCCACAAGAACACCCAGATCCATCTGCGCTGCAAGTTTGTGCAATCTGGCAGAGATGAAAATGGTTATACAAAGCATGTTGCCCTGAAGTCTGGCACTGATTCCATGGGGATGCAATGATTGCCCTCAAGTAAGCAGGCCAATACTCCTCTCTGTTGCTAAGCCACCAACTATCCCAATTCCCAATAAGGCCAGTTTTGCCGAAGCTCACTAGTGCTTAAGCAGTCAAGTATTCTCATGATGTCAAATGTAGCTACTTCGTTTCTCAAGCATTCAATTCTTGTATGGAATAGGTTGATGAAATTCAGAGTCAAAAAGTTTGGCAGGGCTCAAACTGAACATTTGCAAGCAGTTTATTGATGAGAGATGGGCCCTAAGACAGAGAGTCTGCAGCACCTAGCAAAACTGGTGAGAGGAGAAACTGGGACTGGGAATCAACATCACCAACAGATATGTCAAGAAAAGGATCCCAGACAAGCAGTTAGAAACAAAGACAGTTTTATTGGAGTTGATTGATGAGTAATTTTACTTTAAATTGAAGAAGGGAAGAACATTGTAATTAGCCTGAAAGTAGGCTCAATGCATGGCAGGACGGTTTGACTGCATTCAATGGCCATTCTATGTCATGTGTGGTTGATACTTCATGTGGCCTAAATGATCACATGTGTCTATGTCTCCAGCTGTAAAAAAAATTGACAGCGAGATTTTGGATCTGTAGCGATGGCTGGAATCAATGTGATGCATCTGCAAAGCTGAGAACTACATGGATAGCACATTTAACAAAATAGTCACTGTTGGGTTAGCCCATGGCCAGAGGTTGCACAAGATGGCTGCCCGTTGGCATTTACTTGGCATAAATATGGCAGAGAAGATTTTTAGCTGCAGAAACAGAATTAGCTTGCTGTGTGCAGAATTGAAGTGAGATCATAATTTAGGACAATGGTAATTTGGAGAAGCAGATAAATTCAAGGTAACAGGGTCCAGGCTGGACAAAGGATCTTACAAATTAATATATAAGGAGTTCTGCACAAACCCACAGCTGCAGGTGTCTGTTAAAGACAGTCTGAGAAGAGATGTCTAGGAACAGACAGCCCGAAGTTTGTAGTTTAGCAAGAATTTTTTAAAAAAGTATGATCCCACGATAACAGAGACAAATGGTAAGGTAAAAGAAGAATGACATTATGTCTTGTAAAACTCTAGGAGTTCAGACAAGTTCACTGAGCTGTGAAAGTAATTGAGTTTGTCTTATTAATGGAATAGTTGTTGTCTTATTGAGTGAATGAGTTAGTGGCGAAATAGTTAGAGTCAGGTCAATAAATTTAATTTAGAAGACATCATGTGACTAGAACGAGTTATAGTTGCAGCTGCAAGATGGAGGGACAGTGTTTACCTGACCTTCCAAGGTCAGGTGGGAAAGAAGCTGCTGAACTCATAGGCTTAGGTGTAACCACATAACTCTTTATATGACTAATCTTCTATTAGAACTGATATTATAAATTTGATAGCAATTAATAAGAATTAGCATCATTTTGTATCGCCTGTGATTAAAGTAGTAATAAATAATAAGATGGGTAAGAGAATTTGATAAAGACAGCAAGGAATATAATGAATAACAGAATTCAAACAATCCTTAGAAATAAACAGGTCGGGTAAATGTCTGAAAAAAGAACCCCCATTAACACTGGAATGTAAATTAATGGGATACGCTGTAAGATCCCAAGGCCAGATGTTAACGATGTCTGGTAAGCATCATGAGATCATACAGGGAGTGTCCATATTGATCGGGTGTTTTACAGAATTGGATGCAATCCTGTGAAAGGATTAGGGGGATGGAACAATGATATCAATGTTGCATGTAATTATTGTAATGCAAAATGTATAAAAATTATGTATTTGGCTAGGGAAGCCAAAGTGTCACTGAACTCTCTTCCAATCTGAGCAGTGATTAAGAGGGCAACTGGACCCCACATGAAAGCCAGATTCGGAGTGGTCTCTGGCTTCTCGCACGTGTGGTAAAAGAGCTGTGATTAAAGATCACTTGTATTGCTGAACACAGAGCTGGAGACTCCTCTTTGACATCTCTCATCTTTCCACAATGGACACATCACAGTTTAAGACAAGACTGGTAGACAAGGAACGGGGGATGGCTAAGCAATCTAGAACAACTAAGCAGGATGTGTAGTGCCCCCTGAGTCTATCTAATTCATGAGCCATTTTCCATTTTGAAGAATAGACAATGAAATAAACCAATGCATTGGCCTTTCTGACAGTATGTATTTCTCTAGAAAAGAACCAATTTGTTTTTATACAAAGCTATAGCTTCTGACAAGGGCAAAGGCAGAATATTAATTCCATTTGTAATTTAATTAAATCTAAATTTTAATCAAATTACCAACTGTTAAATTTCAGTTATTTTGTTTACAAGCTTTAATCTTTTGTTTCTGGTCACTCAACTCAACTTATATTGAAGAGGAGAAAAACTTAGAAAAGCCATCAACAAGATGTCCTCAACATCAACTCTTTCTATCAGTAACATGTCTTGACACTTAATTGTACAAGGTTTTCTCTTTAAAGTAAGGCAATTGAAGTGTGTTTCCAAATCTGTTCTGCCCTGGTTCCTTTTTTAAAAAACATATATAAAGAATCAAATAAACCCTAGTTATTTCATACTAATTACTGGCTTCCAGGAGTCAAGTAAAACTTTAATTTTGATCCAAAATGAAGTTGAGATTTCTAAAGTTAAATGAACCATGGATGTGTATGTTGGAAATATAAATTTACTTTAAGTTATACTTTTTCAGACCCATGATTATGAAATCTTCCTGTTGCTAGATCTTTGACTGATAAATAATTTCACATGATCTGTGCAAGAGAAAGCTAGAACATATTTTGAAATCCAGAATAATAATATTGCAAGCTATATCTTAATACAGAAGCTGGATAAATAATTGAACTATGGCACTTAAATGTCAATATACATTTCACATTAAAAAATCTTTTTTTACCTAAAGACTCATTAACTCTATAAAAATTCAACACATCACAATGCAAAGTCAAACCGATTATGGTCTGATCTCCAGTAAAATTGTGATCGATGAATGCACCTCTTAAACCCATAATCTCTAGAATGTACATGATAAAATCGATTCTTGCAAACTCCCCTGTAAGTCAGACATCATTCAGATTTGGAAATAATGCTGCTCCTTCCTTGCAGATGGGCCAAAATATTGGAACTCTCTATCTACAGCACTGTAGGAATACCTTCACACAATGGCTGCAGCAGTTCAAGGTAGCTGCTCATCACCACAATCTCAATGCTCACTTTGCCAGCGACACCGCCATCGTATGAACAAATGAAAAATAAGTATCTTAATTGAATTTCCATACCTCATTTGGTGACAATGGTTCCAGTGTGGGAATTACATCAAGATCTTCATTGGTCTCTTTTTCATCATCATCAAAAAGGCTCTTCATAGCTTTTTGCTGAGCTGCAACTTGGTCAGAGTTATGTGTAGATGAGGGAGCATCAACCTGCATTTCTCCTTCTTCATCCTCTCTTAACTCACCTTCTTCCAGAATGACCCCTGTATCTACCTTTGATACCCTCATATCCAAGACACCATCTATCCAAGCTAACTCTGCATCCTTTGCTTTACAGAACTGGAGAGAGCTGACTAAAGAATCCTTTAGTCTAACCTGTGAAAATGAAATATCCAAATATTAGGAAATCATAGAATAATACAGCCATTCTGCCCATCATCTCTATACAGGGATAAATGCTGTAATTTTATCAGGAAGTAATGGAAACCATAATACTTTGATCCAGAATATAACATTTTCAAATTTAAAATGGATTAAAACTCTTTTGAAATACAATTGAAAAATAACACAATTAAAAGAACTTTTTTAGTTCTTCCAGAGATAATTTCTGGTGTACTTTTGAATATTTTTCCCATTGTTAATTTAAGAAAATTGTTTATAACATGTAAAAATACTGAGCAACAAACATTTTAGATTAGATTAGATTACTTACAGTGTGGAAACAGGCCCTTCGGCCCAACAAGTCCACACCGACCCGCCGAAGCGCAACCCACCCATACCCCTACATTTACCCCTTACCTAACACTACGGGCAATTTAGCATGGCCAATTCACCTAACCTGCACATCTTTGGACTGTGGGAGGAAACCGGAGCACCCGGAGGAAACCCACGCAGACACGGGGAGAACGTGCAAACTCCACACAGTCGTCTGAGGCGGGAATTGAACCCGGGTCTCTGGCGCTGTGAGGCAGCAGTGCTAACCACTGTGCCACCGTGCCGCCCACAATTTCACTGATTACTTTGAGCTTTCAGCTATGGTTTTTGTGTCCTTCACGTTAACAGATTTAGTCAAAGATTAAAATTGTAAATTCAGTGCTAACAATCTCAATGCTTTAATTTTTCAACTGCTAAGCAGCTTAATACCTGTGTTGTCATAATTTTCTTTGGAAAACATCAAACTTAGGTTTCACATAAAATTAATTTGTAGCAATATTTAGTGCCTCTGGCAGAGTTCCAAAGAATTGAAGCTGCTGCAATAACAGGATGTTAAATTTATAAATAACATTCATTAAAGGCTGGGTGTTGCTGTTCAAAGCTGCAAATTAGTGGTAATTTCTACCTTATTTGAGAATCTTATATAAAAATTATTTTTCCAAAAGAATGAAGATACAATCACTTAATTACATGCTTTGACCAAATGTTTTAAAGCAACAGTTATGATTTGCTGCTTCCTAGTTCTGGACTCAAGAGAACTCAAGAAATTGTACGGTTACTTCCAAATTTTATTACAAAACATTAACAGAAAAGAAAGGACTTGTTCTTATTTAGCTTCATTGAAAATTTCAAAAGCAATTCATAGCTAAATAATGATGTGGAGATGTCAGTGTTGGACTGGGGTGGAAAAGGTCAGAAGTCCATGACACCTGGTTACAATCCAAAAAGTTTATTTGACATCACAAGTTTTCGCAGCACTATTGCTTCATCAGGCGGAATGAAGAGAAACTAGCAGGCACATGATTTATAGGCAGAGAGATCAAAAGATCAATGGAGTGTCAATGGGCTGAATAACAGTTTTCTGCAGGTGATCAAAAGTGGGCCAAAGTGAGGACTGCAGATGTTGGAGATCAGAGTTGAGAGTGTGTTGCTGGAAAAGTACAGCAGGTCAGGCAGCATCCGAGGAATGGGAAAATCGACGTTTCAGGCAGGAGCCCTTCATTAGCAGGTTCCTGATGAAGGGCTCCTGCCCGAAACTTCAATTTTCCTGTCCGTCAGATGCTGCCTGACCTGCTGTGCTTTTCCAGCAACACACTCTCAAAGGTGTCAAAACTGTCAGACGGTGTGAGTAAAGTGTCAACTGCTGAATAGCAAGTGAAGGGAGGACTTATAGTCCGATTAACTGAGGCAGAGAGATAATTACAAAAATATAAAAATAAGATGGTGCTAGAAACAAACCAAATGCTGGAATAACATGAATTGTAACTCCACCATACTGTTTCTGTATCTGTAAAATCTTCCTTATTGTCCTGTTTTGACACAATCACCTTGGCAACTTGTTGTGATCCCTTCACCTTAATTAATTTGTACAGTTTTGAATTACTTATTACTTTGGTTAGACCCTTGGCACGCCAATCTTACACCTATTATGTTATTCCAGCCATTTGGTTTGTTTCAAGCCCCACCTTACTTTTTAACTTTTTTATAATTATCACTCTGCCTCATTTGCTATTCAGCTCTTGACACTTTACTCACACTGTCTGGTAGTTTTGATCACCTGCAGAAACCTATTATTTAGCCTGTTGACACTCCACTCACACCATTTGTACGATATTTTGATCTCTACTTCTAAACTTCTGTGCCTGTGTGCTTCTCTTAACTCCACCTGACAAAGGAGCAGCACTCTAAAGCTGTTGATTTCAAATAAACCTGATAGACTATAACCTGGTGCTGTGTGAAATCTGACCTTAGCCAAATAAGGACTGTAACTTCACTTTAAAAATGAGTTATGTAAGCAAGTATGGAAGTCAAATTATATGAATGGTCAATACAGTAAAAAATGAACTTAGTTAGTAGTTTTTGGTAGTGTCAGGTCAAAAGATAAATGATAGACAAAAAGCTGGGAGAATGGACTGTTCTGTTTTGAGTAAAATCTTAGGATCTATTTCTCTCACTTACACAAGTTAACAGGAACTTGGTTTAATGTTGCACCGAATGCAGAACCCATTCAGTACTGCCATGGGGTTATCAGCCCATCTTTTGTTAAACTTCTAAAGTAGGGAGTGAATCCAGCAGCTAACTTTAAAGTGTCAATTTTGAGAACTCATTATCCCGCCCACATATTAATTTTAAATTAGGTTAAGAGCAGAAATCTGAATAGCCAGTAATTATATATATTCTCAAGTTGTATTACCTGGTAGATATGCGTCTCACTAGTAGCATCTATTGTTTCTTGAAGCTTTGGTGTGTAAACTTTAATGTCCTTTCCACCAAATGCTTTGCATGCTTCAGCCAGATCTTGGCTAGATTCTGGAGGCCCATGAACAATGATCAACTGTCGGGGTTTCATCTGATTAATAATTTTTTTAATAGAGTCACCATCTGAGCGTCCTTCATAATCAATATATGTCACCCTGGCTCTGCAAGAAGGTGGCAAATTACTTGATGAGTTGATATATTTTGTCTTAGTGGAAGAAGAATAAGCAGATTTTTATGTATGCAAGGTTTATCAGCTCAAACATTAAAAATCAACCTTACTAACCTGATTTCTATGGTTTCTAAAGCTGAGATACACTTTGTTGGAACATCAGATAAATCCTGATCCATAGGCTCCTCACCATTACTCAGACCAGAATCGAGTTTGCTCTTCTCTTCTTCTGCTGCTTGAAGTTCTGGAACCAAGAAATCCTCAGCTCTAAAATAAAGGATCAGCAATAAACAACAAGGAAGCACAAGTGAAGGTAGCACAAGTTTGGGTTTCACATTGGTTTTTACAAGTGCAACACTTGTAAATGTTTTGGTTTAAAAGAAGTCTGTGACAGGAACAGAAATTAATTGTCTACAACAAGAAATATAGTCACTTAGTACTTAAATTGACTATTGCTGAAAAGACCTTTATTGAATTTTCTCATTTTCCATCAGTACAAGTATGCCATTTCAAATAATTGCACCAACTTCTACTACAAGAGAAAAGGTTCCTGATTGGTTGGCAAGTCAACACTGATTGGCCAAGATGCTACCATAGAAAAGTGAAATACAATCAGATGTAAAAAGACAAATGAAATATTAATAAGGTTTACGAAAATCTTGATCAAAATGTTTGGAGGAGGCTGGAGAAGGTGACTGTGTCAAAAGTTGCACATGGGTCCAGGAGGAGGGAGAGACAAAATACTCACTCACAATCACAGAGAGTGTATTCTGTGCCTTTGTTGTTTCAGTTGCAACAGCAGGACTCAAATGGGCACATATTCTTAGAGTTTGGATTGCAAAAGGAGTTTGGAGATGGGACAGTAGTTTGCAAGAATGAGAAGGAGTATAGTTAGGATTTGAGGAAGGGCATATTGTATGAAAGTGAGGGGATTCTACATCAGGGATCTGTTCTGAGTCCTCTGCTCTTTGTGATTTTTATAAATGACTTGATGAGGAAACGGAAGGGTGGGTTAGTAAGTTTGACGGTAACATAAAGGTTGGTGGAATGGTGGATTGTGTGAAGGGCTGTTGTAGGTTGCAATGGGACATTGGCAGAATGCAGAACTGGGCTGATAAGTGGCAGATGGAGTTCAATCTGGAAAAATGTGATGTGATTCATTTTAGAAGGTCAAATTTGAATACAGAATACAGGATTAAAGGCAGGATTGTTGGCAGTGTGGAGGTACAGAGGGGATCTTCGGGTCCATGTCCATAGATTCCTCAAAGTTGCCACCCAATTTAATAGGATTGTTAATAAGGTGTATGGTATGTTGGCTTTCATTAGGAGGGGGATTGAGTTTAAGAGCCGCAAGATTAGGCTGCAGCTCTATAGAGCCCCAATTAGACCGCACTTGGAATATTGTGTTCAGTTCTGGTTGCATCATTATAGGAAGGATGTGGAAGCTTTAGAAAGGGTGCAGAGGAGATTTACCAGGATGCTGCCTGGACTGGAGGTCATCTTTAAGAAGAAACGTTGAAGGAGCTACGGCTTTTCTCATTGGAGCGAAGAAGGATGACCGATGACTTGATAGAGGTGTACAAGATGATGAGAGATACAGGGTGAATAGTCAGAGACTTTTTCCCAGAGCAGAAATGGCTATCCCAAGTGGGCATAGGTGATTGCAGGAAGGTCTAGGGGAGATGTCAGAGGTTAATTCTTTATACAGAGTGGTGGGTGTGTGCAATGCACTGCCAGCAGTGGTAGTAGAGTCAGATACATTACGGGCATTTAAGCGACTCTTGGATAGGCACATGGGTGATGCTAAAATGAAGGGTATGTAGATTAGTTTGACCTTAATGTAGGATAGAAGGTCAGCACAACACCAAGGGCCGAAGGGCCTGCACTGTGCTGTACTGTTCTATGTTCTGAATGCAGAAGCATCATAATTCTGCTCCCAACTTCAGTAATGGCATAACAGTAAAAACTCAGACCAGGGAAAAGCCAGCCAAAGTTTGCTTAAAACAATGCACTAGTTATAATTCTAATGATGATTGTGTACATTTACCAGAAAATAATAGCTTGTTTTATGAAGTATATTCAAATAGCTTTTGTTGAAAAACTGAAGGTCCACAGGATATTGAATATTAAAGGTTTAGCTTTGAATGTTCAAGGGTTTTCAAACTGTCTACATTTGCACTAACAATTGCTGTGCTGACAGCAAGCAAGAAAGCTAACATTTTGCAACATAAAGCAGAACCTCTTGAATATATTTAGCAGTTTGAATGTAATTCCACTTGTTAAGAGTTTTGTGCTGTAAGTGAGTATGTTAAAAATGAATTTAAAAACTGAATAGCACGGAGCATGAATAAAATGACAGGAAGCAAGACAACATTATAGAATGAGGACATACTTTGCAGGTCACATATCCAATTCCAAATTCTTTTTCTTTAGTGACTGATGTCTGAGAAAGACAAATGTAAGAATGAACCAGCCAAACATTAATAGTAAAGCATAACTAGTAGTTCATTAGAGATAGTAATAGTAATAGTAAAATGATTTTGAGAAATCTAACAAATAAAAATGAATACCACAAAGCCCCAGCATCATTGGTCTCTACACAAGTAGATTACATATATTGTATTTAAAATAATGCTAGAACAATTACATAAAGATATCTCACATAACTTGAATATCCATGACAAAGCCTTATTTTTGTGTTCAAAACAAATCAACTACCCTAAGAGTTGCATTGTTGAAGCTGTCCACTTCTGTAAAACCTAGTGTTTATCACAGTCACATTAGCCCAGGAAACCACTATTCAAATTGATTTTATGTGACACGAATATTTGTCATCCAAGGCACAAATCGTGACATGGATGAATATGATATAAGCTCAGCAGCTGATTCATGTCCAGAATTAAGCAGAAGGAAAGTAAGTCAATAATATCACATCATTTACAGCGAATTCTGTGACACAGCACTGAAAGTTTGCCTGAAAGATGAAGGAAATCCAGTACTGCATACTTATTGACTACTTAAGTGTCCAGGTTTTGAATTACCTGGAAATACAGTTTCCTAAAAAGACATAGTTTAAGAAATTAAATAACAGTATGTTACACTAAAATTACTATGTAAATTTCCAAAAGGTATAGATTAAAATCAACATCATTTAGTGAACCACTGGAAAGTAAGGTGTGGGTCCAACTGTATTTATTTAAATGGTTAATTTAGCCATCATCAAAATATTTGGAATTGATAGCACTTTTAAAATTCTGCATTTCAGGAATAATGTATACTCTCAGAATTCTCCAAATAGTATGTACATGAAAGTATGCTGTAGGTAATAAACTTGTGAATGCTGCCTGATATAGCAGGGAGGAGAAAGTGAGAACTGCAGATGCTGGAGATCAGAGCTGAAATATGTGTTGCTGGAAAAG
>NC_057719.1:26312368-26336145 GCF_004010195.1 Chiloscyllium plagiosum
CTTACCCCTCTCTGGCCTATCACCCTCACCTTAACCTCCTTCCACCTATCGCATTCCCAACGCCCCTCCCCCAAGTCCCTCCTTCCTAACTTTTATCTTAGCCTGCTTGGCACACCTTCCTCATTCCTGAAGAAGGGCTTATGCCCGAAACATCGATTCTCCTGCTACTTGGATGCAGCATGACCTGCTGCGCTTTTCCAGCAACACATTTTTTAGCTCAATCATGATATAGCAAACTAGTATATACCGCCATCATGTGGTTAAGACTGACACAATGCAGTAAAATAAGAGCTGGCAAGTGAATACTGTGGACAAAGAACTGCAGTATAAAGGTTCAGTAAAAGCTTTTTTTTGTTATAAGGATTGTGTGACTATATTGTAGTTACCCAAACTCGTTCTACAGTAATTTCATTAACTCAGTCATTTTCCATGCAATGATTGCACATGAGGAGGCCATTCAATCCATTTATGACATTTTGTTTTGCAATTAAAACTAATCACAATGACACACTTTCTCACTGAATTTTCATCTGCTTCAAATGTACCAACAAACTATTTCCTGTATGTTATATTTCAGAGGCCCAGATGGTAAAAGATAGTACTGGAGCCAATTATTCACAAATGCAGACATTATAAACCTGCACCTATTCACCCAACAATCCATTTCAATCTGTTCCTTTTTAAAAGGCACAAGTGAATTCCCAGTTAATTCCTAACATCTAGAATATAATTAGATGCAATGAATATACAATTACCGTTGTGTCCTCAAATAACATGACCTCACTCGCATACATTCGTGTCACTTGCCTCAAGTATTGTTCCTCAAGGAACTGACTGAAATGAGTTGTTGAGTGAGTAAGTGTGTTCATCTGTGGTCTACAGTGTGTACATCTGTGAATAATTGGCTCTGGTTCTATCTTTTACCATCTGGCTTTCTGGATTTTCTGCCAATAGTATAGGTACAGTTGTGTTACATTTATATCACTGAATTAATAATCCAGAGAATAAAATTTCAAATGCAACCACTGAAGTTTAAGAAATTGAAATCAGTTGTAAAAACTCTAGAAATAAAAAGATACTGGCAGAAGTGACTAGAAACTATCAAATTATTGTAAAAATCTACAAGCTCACTAATATCAGAGAGATTAAAACAAATTATTCATATTCGAAAAAACAAATACGTACTGCAGGATAAAGCAAACAGAAAATGTGAAATTTAACTTCGCAACTGACAGAAATGTAACTCAGCAAGTCAGGAGAAAGAAACAGAATTAGTCTAGCAGACTGATAAAGGGATTTTGACCTGAAGCATGAATTGTTTCTCTCTCAACAGGTGGTGCATGCTGGTAAGTATTTCCAGCATTTTCTGTTTTCATTTCAAATTTCTATATTGTATTTTTGTACAAGAACCTCAGGATATATCTATACACAAATTGCACCAAATAATTATAAGCGTTTTGCACAAGAAACTGGGAATATCACATTCATAAGGCATCTTGATTTATTTGCAGACACCTCATATTAAATGCCTTTCACATTTTGAACTAAAGTTTGCCAAAAGATTTTTTTATGAATAGTATAGACATTTTAGGTTAGATTTATTCAAGATACCTTATTATTTCTCCATATTCATCCCACTTCATTCTTTCCTCTGTCGCTGGAAACATGGGGTATGATTTTTTAGCCTGTTTGAAAAAGCTTCCTTTGCGACTGCTCTCACTTTTCATCATGAGATCATGTTTGGTTTTTCCAGTTAAAGGTTGGTCCATGTCTTCTTCAACATCACTCTCATCACTGGAGTCAACATCTCGCCTACAGGGAAAAAAAATCAAGGACAACTATTAGTTTATTCCACACCTGAGAGAAATATTTCAATTTTATTAATTCCAGCATTTCATGTTTTACTTAAGATTTCCATTGTCTGCAACATCTCGCTTTTATAATCTATTAATTTAGTACCAAATAAATAAATGTCCTATAGTCACTGCAGGTTAAACTAACATTGAAATAACACAGTGAATTTTGTTCACTTTGTTCAAAAGGTGAAATTTAAGTATACTTTAAACATGTAATGCTCATATTTTGTTACTTTGTTATCCTATACAGTCTGATTTTGAATCGAAGCTGCTCTTGTCTATATTTTACAATGATTAGAAAAAAAAAACCTGTATATTATACAAAGAACCATTTTGAAAGTATTTTTTGTTATACAAAAAGTAATAGCATGTAGCTGGCACCACAATGTCTTCAAAATATCACAACATCTCATAAGTGACAGCATAATTTACTGGTGTATTATCTTTGGAACTGAGGCCACTTCAAATTTTAAAATGTATAATGGACAGCTTTAGTTCCTTTGGAATCATGCAAAGATTATGGAACAGTCAGGTCTCAATAATGGAGGTGTATTTGGAGAACAATTGAAATTTCACCTGGCTAATGTGGGAACAGGAAACAACTGCAGAATTTGCCCTGAAGGTGATTAACTGAGGTCCAGGCTGCGAAAGTAATGGATTTGATGAAGCATTTGGATGTTTCCCATTCATAGTTTATTTTTGCAACACAATGTTCAGCCAAGTATTCAAAAAATTTGACATCTATTTAGTTATACATTCAAAGTTTGATCCTTACTTTTTGAGTCACATTCAATTAAACATTTAAGTTAATAAAGAGGAGTATGCCACATCAAAACTTTACAAAAGATTTGCAATCCAACTTTTCAAGGACAATTATGACCTATTAAAGGTCTAACATCTTGAAGTCAAAGCTGGCTATAAATTGTAGCCATATTAAATCAGAACTCTACAACATAATTCTTTAAAGGTGATTCAAAAAAATTACAATTTCACAAAGTTAGAAATAAAAATACAATATTTTAAAGTATCATTAGAAAACAAAAGTTTTAGTTTATAGTTGCTCAGTGTTGTTTTAACTAGTAGATCTTTCTTCCTGCAATGCATTTAGTCTCACAACTGTGTAAATTCTGTGCCATCCACTTTGTCTATAGCACAATAGACCATGGATAACAGTAATGTGGCCTTCGTCCAAGAATAAGAGCTGCAAAACCAGACTGCAATCTTCCTTAATTCTCTGAGATTTGTTAAAAGGTGAAAAATGCTAAACCGCTAACTGAGGCACAAAAGCAATGACAGGGTATAGTTTGCATGTTTTGCGCATTAATTTTAGATGTGTTTATTCTTTTGGATTAATGTAAGGCCAAAGGTCCATACAATTATGAAATTTTCACTGACTGCTGAAAGATCACCAACATATTGTCTACAAAATGTTCCATATTATATCTTCAGAAAGCAATCATAATAAAAAAGCAATCCCAACCATTGCTTTGTCAGTTTTAACAACTCAAATACTCACTCCTTCTCTTGTTCCTGCTTTTTAGCTGCCTCTTTCTTGAGCTTTTCTTTCTCTAGATACTCTTCCAACTCTTTCCCTTCTAATTTTACACGACGTCTAATCTATTGGTGAAAAATTTCAAAACATCAGTGAAAGCTGACCCACAAATTATTACATACTTCAAGAGTTAAATATTTTTGAAATCAGATGCTCAAACATACAGTTGATCAAGTCACAGTGGAACCCAATGAAAATAAATTAAAAGATGGTCTCTTGAGGACCAACCTTAAAATTCAGTTTGTTCCTACATAACCAATTTTCTCTCTTACAATCAATGTGAGTCGCATTTAATTCTTAAAAAATATATATACAAGAGTACATTGTTTGAAGCTCCATTATTACAGTATTCAAATTACATATTTAATGTGTTTTTATTCAGTTAAAATAATTAAGATGCTACACGAAACATTAACTATAACTAAGCATTTAAAAATATACAATGGATAACAGTGCAGCTAATACAGAATGACTATTAAGATATTTGGAAAATTCTACCTCTGGCCAGTACAAAGCACTGATTTTCCAGGATACTGAATGACTGAACAGTGGAATGTAGGTTTTGGCAACAATTCACCAGACAGTGAGCTCACATCATTAGGTGGACATAGCACAAGAAATGTATTTTCCCTTAGGCAGAAAGCATGACACCCCATTTACTGCCATGTAGCTACCAAACTATCATTGGTGAAAATCTGGGAACCAATTGCCTTTCAAACAAAGGCGCAGGCCCATGGAAACCCAGGAAGTCATTCATTCCAGTTCATTTGTCAATTTTTGAAGATAAATTTCATTATTGGATTTAAATTACTTCATTCATTTCCATTTTGATTCTATTACACTCAAGATTTTTTCATCCGTACTTCATTAATACCTCCAATATGAAGCCTTTGTTTTTGCAGTTGCATTCTTACCTCGATATCCATTTTTTTGGTGTTAGGATTATCTATCAAGTACCGTGCCAGTGTTCCAGGTGTCGTTCTGTAAGTGAGAATTACAGAATTTTTTGGATCTTGGCACCATTGTATGAAAAGATCACGTGAAAACCCACATTCCATGTCCGACTGACTGGCTAATACAACCTTTGGACTGGGTACTCGGGCCAGGTCTGATAGGCTGTGGCACAAAGAAAGGTGACGAAACTGAAAGGGATTGTTTCGCTTGTCTTCAAAACATCTCATTAACTTGTCGCTCATCCATTCTACCTAAAATTGAAGAAATATAATTCAGTATTTTATTACTGCCCTAATACTACATCAATAAACTTAATTGGAGGAAAATGTTGCTATCAGCAGAACTTAAGTAAAACAGATTCACTATTTTAACAATAGAATGATTGTAAAGTGTTGCACACAAGGATTCACACAAGACTTTCGTTTTATCAAAAGAACATTCTAAAATTATTTTTAGCAGCAGTCAAAAAAGTTTGAAAAATGATTTCCAGTTAAGGTTACTGATCAGAATCAGATCTTTGTAACTAAACCAACTGACCACTACACACAAGTGTTACAAAGAGAATTATTACACATGAAAAGAAAGCCACTGTTATTGTGGGAACATTCAAAAAGTGGAAGTCAAATCTGCTTATAAGTAAATGCTGTTATACAGAAACTTCCTCCTCCAGCTAGTTGTTTAATTGTCACCACCATTCACGACTGGAGGCAACTGGACTGCAAAGATTAGATTGATCTATTGATTGTGAGATTACTTTGCTCTATCTTTGTTGGAGTGGGGATTATGTCAGGTCATAAGGTTAGAGATTGTGATTGAATATAATTCTGCTGATGATCCTTTCTGTGGATTTAAACCTTGCTGTGATGGGGAGGCTCGAGTCTTCCGTTGATCCCAACAGCAATACCATCAGGATTTCTCAGGTCCTTCTAGGGCCGTCCATGATGGTAAGGTCAGAGGGGAAGAAGAAGAAAAAGTCCAATCCAAGACCTCAATGTTCCTCAATGACAATTCAGGCAGAAGATACTTGTGTAATATCAGTGGCTGAAACAGCGGATGAAAGTTGCAGTAGTCGGGAGATCACCAGTCTTCGAGGTTTCGTTACCACTGGAACTGGATCAACCTTCCGTCAAGGACCATGTCTGTTAAAATCCAATAGCATTCCCACATGAAAAGATGTCCTACACGAGGTGTCTACCTAGAGGAATTCAATCCCACCACGCACACAACATAAGCCCTGCAGCGTTCGACAAGAGGTGACAGGGATAGGATTGAGAGATGTGGAAGTGTCTAGCTTCAGACCAGCATGTTGGCAATGGAGTTGACTCAGTTGTTTTGCTCTTAGAATAGGAACAGGAGCGGACTTTGGCAGCTTTCTTCATGACTGAGCAGCCCTCTTCAGGATCCACTTTGCTCACCTGACATGGGCAAAGAATCTAGAAAAGTAGTCTGTCACCAACACGGCTAGAAAACCATATATAGTGGTGGTTACATCTTCTTCTGGAGAGGAAAAATCCGAGGGTCAACGCAGAACACATGGAATAGGATTGCTATCAAGAACAAACTCATAAACATTGGGAAGGAACCATCAGAAAGGAAGGACTTAAGAATTGTAACTCCAACAGGATTCTCCTGCTTACCTAATGTATGGGACACATCACCAACACACTGTTCCACCAAAATGACAAGTTTGACACTTCTTGGGGGCACCCATGATCAAAGGACTGTTCAATCCCAAGACCTAAAGGACGTCCTCAATCAAAGCAATGACCAGTGCAGATAACTGCAGGGCAGGCACTGGCTCATCCACTCCTCCAAGTCCAACAAATGCCAACAGACTAAGCTAAAGACAAAGAAACAGTTCAGAGAAAGGTCAACACTGAGCAGCTTCAAGTGGCAAGCATACTAGCGAACATCCAACAATGTCATCACCAGAAACTCCACAGAGTTAATTTTAATGGACTGAGGAAATCTGCAAAGAGCTGAAGACCGCCAATATCTTATGCTTTGAAGAAACCAATGGCTACCAGACCAGGAAACACCAACACTGGTTTAATGAGAATGATCACATCATCCAAGACCTCATTGTTAATAAGAGGGAAGTTCTCCATGACCGGCAAAACAACATCATTAATGAGGCAAAGTGGAGAACTCATCAAACAACAAAGGCAGTCACAAAGAAGAATTGGGGAAATCAAAAACCATGGTGAAGTGAGAAAGCTAAGGAGCTGCAACTCCTTGCTGATAAGCATGACAGCCAAGATATCTTCACTGCTACCAAGGCACTATACAGACTCAATACCTTGGCCTTAAACCAATGCGGAGCAAGTATGGCACCCTTTTCAGAAACAGAGTAAACATTAGCCCCTGATGGACAGAACACTTCAAAGAACTCTGAAGTCATGATACAATCATCAATGAGGATGCGTTTGAGGAAATCCCCAAAATCTTCATCAAAGGTGATCTTGGACTTCCACCTAGTGTGCAAGAAATTGAAACCTCCATTAGACACATGAAGAATGGAAAAACTGCAGGAGTAGATGGGATTCCAGCAGAGATTTTCCAACTTGGAGGGGCACAGCTCACTTGTCATCTTCATCAACTGTTCCTGAAAATCTTGGACAAAGAAGAAATCTCTGCTAATCTCAGAGATGCTGCCATCTCATTGTCTTCAAGGAAGGGGACAAGTGGACTGTGGGAACTACCAAGGAGTGTCACTACCCTCCATGGCCAAGGTGATCATTGCCTGAAACATTGTTAGGCGCCTTCTCTCAGTCTTGGAAGAAATCTTTCTTGAAAGCTGAGCCTTTTGAAAGACTTCCGACTAAACAATGTAAATATATTACTTGATTTTCACTGCTCGATAACTCAAGAGAAATGCCAGAATCAACACTAACCACATACATGACTTTCATCTACGTAACCAAGACTTAGTCAATCAAGAAATGCTGATTGTGTTAAAGGCCAGCTTCCAAGTGAAATTCACCAATGTCCTCCTCCACCTCTACAACAAGATGACAGCGATGGTATGATGATATGACAGTATCTTTTGAAGTCAAGAAAGGAGTTAAGCATGAATGTGTCATCATCTTTTGCCTTTTCTGCACCTTCATCGACACCATTCTTCATCTTGTTAAGAACAAGCTTCCCAGTTTGTGGCCATGTTCACAGGATGGACAGACTACTATTCAACCTTAACCATTGAAATCAAAGGAGGATGAGACACCGATCTCACTTGTGGACCTTCACTATGCAAATGACAATATCATCTCTACTCTCTCAGAAAAGAAGCTTCAAGGCTCACTAAATGGTTTCACAGAAGCATTCCAAAGAATTGGTCGCCGCCTCAACCTCAATTTCAAGAAGACTCAAATCGTTTATCAACTTGTCCCACATATAATTCTGGTCCATCTCCCAATTAAGATCAAAAGTGAAACCGTCCAAAATGGGAGCATTTCCCCTACCTGGAAAACTACCTGTTACCTAAGGCTGACATTGCTGCAGAGGTTCAATATCGCATCCAATCTGCAAGCATCATTTTCTGACACCTAAGGAGAGTCTTCGGTGACCCTGACATCCATGCTGATACCAAGATCCAAGGGTATAAGGCAGCCAGTCTTCTGACTCTTCAATATGGCTCCCAAACCTGAACTCCCATGCATTGACAGCTTTGTTTGAGGCAAGCCTTCAGGGTAGGCTTTCCTTTGACTGTCTCTCATTCAAGTGCCTTCATTGAACTGAGCAAAGCAATTTGCTTTAGCAGTTGGACATCTTAAGCATGTAGCCGATTCAGCAGAGCTGGTTTCAGATGATCTTGGACTACAAATAGATGCCTTCTTGAGACCTAGGAGAAATGAGGACTGCAGATGCTGAAGATCAGAGTCAAGCGTGCGGTTCTGGAAAAGCACAGCAAGTCAGGCAGCATCCGAGGAGCAGGAAAATCGATGTTTCGAGCAAAAGCCCTTCATCGAGAAACCTGATGAAAGGCTTTTGCCTGAAAAGTCGACTCTCCTGCTCCTCAGATGCTGCTGGACCTGCTGTGCTTTTCCAGCGCCTCCTTGAGAAGTACTATCAAAGTTGTTGAGATGTATTCTGTGCATCAACTGAAGCAGCTAGCAGCACCAAGATCGAGGCTATGATCATCCAAAACCAACTCTGCTGAGTTGACTACATGCTTAGGACGTCCACTAAAGCAAATCGTTTTCACTCAGTTCAAGGCAGGCACTTGAATGAGAGGACAACAAAGGAAGGACATCTCTGAAAGCTTCCCTCAAAAAATGTAACAAAGCTGTCAAAACATCGGAAACACTAGCTCATTAGAAACCAGTTTGAATGAACTGCCTGTTTGAAGGAACCCACTTCTTTGAGAACATCCGGCAGCATGAGGAAATACAGAAAAGGAACTTCAGAAAGGAATACCAATGATCTCAAGGCTAAGGACCAATTCCATCTTCCAGAAACATCTGCCAAATCTGCAGTTGGAAATCCGGCTCTGGGATCACGTTCATCAGCCACAGAAGGACCCACAGAACCAGGACAGTGACTCCGAATTTTTTAGGTGGAGAATGATATTCATTTACGAGAGACTGTAGATGACAATGGTATGGCTAATGATGGCCCACAGCACCTCACAGTGTTGATCGAGTGGGGGATATGTTGGGTCATAAGGTTGCACATTATGTTTCGGCTCAGTTCTGCTAATGGCCCACAAGTCTCATGGATGTCCAGTTTTGAGTTGCTAGATTGGTTCAAAATCTATTCCATTTAGCACAGTAGTAGTGCCATGTAGTATGATGGAAGGTATGCTTAATGTGAATATGGGAGTTCCATCTTCCTAACGACTGTGCATTGTCACTCCTACCAATAATGCCATGGACACATCTGCAGCAAATGGACTGGTGATGAATGAGGTCAAGTATGTTTTTCCCTCTAGTCAGTTTCTTCACTACTAGTCATTATTGGACACACTCCAGCAACTATATACTTTAGGATTTGTCCAGATCAGTCAGACGTGGTGCTGCCAAGCCACTTATGTTGATGGACATTGAAGTTCCTCACTCAGAGTACATTTTGCACACGTGCCACCTTCAGTGTTATGTGTAACATGGAAATGTAATGATTCATCAACCGAAGGGGTGCAGTACATGGCAACAGGTCGATCCTTTCCCATGTTTGATCTGATGTCATGGGGTCCAGATTCAATGTTGAGAATTGCTAAGGCAACAATCTCCTGACTGTACACCCCTGTGTCACTATCTTTGCTTTGCCACCAAGCAGACAAACCTAAGGATTGTGATAGTGGGTCTGTGACATCACATGTAAGGTACAATTCCATGACTGTGACTATGTCAGACTATTCCCTGACTAGTTTGTGAGCGAGTTCTCCCAAATGTGACACTAGCTTCCAGATGCTGATATGGAGGATTTTGAAGGGCCAGCAGGCTGAGTGTGCCACTGTCGTTTCTAGTACTTAGGTCAATGCCAGATCATCCACCCAATTTCATTCCTTTAAGATGTTTTATTCGTTTTGATACAATAGACTAGACCAGTTCAGAAGCAGTTAACAGACAACCACATTGCTCGGGAGTCATATGTAGGCCACACCAAGTAAAGGTGGCAGTCATGAGGGAACCAGGCGAGTTTTTACAGTAATGGACAATGGTTTCATGATTATTATTAACATTTTGATTCTGGATTATTTAATTGAATTCATATTACAACATCTGCCAAGGTTGGATACAAACTGTACCCTCGATCTTTACTTAAGTTTCCATATTACTCGTCCAATAACAATAACACCATGCCATCACCTTCCCTTTTACCTATATATCCAAAAGCAATTCTAATGAAAGGTGGAAGCCAAGAAATTATTTGTTTCTGTAAAATATTGCTTTTCGGTAATGGGCAGAAATGGAACATCTATAGCAATTTGTTCTTCAGATTTGACACCAATCAAATAATGCCATTCACTTAGGAAGTGCTGACATGTAAATTCTCCAACTGTTATTTCAAGTTGAACAGCTGAACACTAAATATCCTAACCTAAATTATTAGTTTTCATAAGGTTAGTGGCAGATATGCCTTATTTTACATAAAACCTTTCCAATGATTTTGCATATTACCCTTGCTAAAAATATGACAACCTTTATATTTCAGTCCAATATTTTTTAAGAGTGAAGACAGAAACTGAGCTTTAACCCAATAAGTTTCTCGAATCAATGATAACTTGTAAAAATAGCAATGGTTTTTTAGAATTAGCTAGAAACAGAACTGAGATAAAAACTTCTAGACAAACCTGAGATTTAGAAAACTCCACTACATTATAGCTAACATTATTGAGCAAGGCAAGAGAATAGACACTTAGTCCAGCATCCTTTGTTCTCCAAATTTGATCGAGAAGTTGAGCTAGCTCCAGCACTCTGCCTGCAGTGTCCAGTGCAATTAGCACATTGCCATCACCACGCAAAGTTTCCAGGACGTTGGCTGCAAGGGAAAAACAGGTGGAGAGAAACATTGATAACGCTTCCATTGCAATAAAACAGTGGTAAATCTTATAACCTGCTGAAATAAAATTTTAAAAGGTCACACTTATTGCATGTCTAATTTAGAAAAACCCAAATATACTCAGATATGCTTCATGTACTCATTGCTGAACTCTCATGTGTATAAGGAACCCTGTTTCCATATTTGCTCTTATGGGACAAAAGAGAACACTCTGCTTGTTACTCTTTGTTTCAAGTTCTCTTGAATATCCCCTGGTTTTGCTCTCATCTGCCCCTGCTTCTCTGACAACATACACTTGAAAGATAAAAAAAACTGCATTTTCAAAAATATCTCAAGATTATTGATGGCACGCTACAACATCAAACGGGAAAGAAGAAATCAGCACATCATAATTTTGCTGGAATAGGAAACACCAACATAAGGAGGGATACTGGTGTGAAATAAAGTTCAACAGGGCAGAAATGGAAGATTGAAGCAAACAAGATAACACAGCAAGTGCTCACAAAATAATGGCCTAGGTATTCCATGCTTAATAGTGGCAAACACTGGGTCACATTCAAATCTGAAGTTCCAAGGAGCCAAGTTACATGGAACCACTGGTGGTTCCACCAAGACTTGTCAACGTGTAAGTTTGAACAGTTTGCCCCAAACTTAGCCACATTTTTACACTGATTTACTTACTGGTACTTCTAATACCTTCCAGTTTACCATCAATTCCCGATCCCCTATTGGCATTCCCAACTCATACTGTCCTCATAATATCCTCACATGATGTGAATGCTCGAATATTTCAGAAATGAAAACATGATACAATCCCTTATATCTCTCTGAACCTATGTCTAAAAGCACAAAAGATTTAAGCTGTGCTCCAATGTAACAATAGTACTGGTCTGTGTTTGGTGTAAGATGTTCTAAATCTATACCATCAATTGTTGAGCTACATACTGAGCAATTGTTCATCTCGTTGCTTTCTTCGTGGCTGAACATAGGTTGCATTGAAAGAATCTGTGATGAGTAATGAGGGCCGGCTAATCATTTCCAGTGAACACCCATTCAGATGGCTAAGAAATAAAATAAACAATTAGCTTGTAAACAGTACCATCAACAATTACTTTTGAAACTGGATTCACCAAGGGCCGAAGCATATATATGAGTGTGACATTTTTAGCAATGTGCCTGCAAAGTTCAAATATTTCAGATATTGATCTGGAAACTAGAACCAGTCATATCATGAAGATCTGTCTTGACTGAAACAGCATAACATGTGTATCAGCATTTGCATGCGCAAGTCATGTGGAGTGAAAAAATCAGTTCAAAAGGATAAAGAAATAATTCTAGTACTTGATAATTTTTCACAAATATATTTTAAGGCTAATTTTGTTTCCTAGACTGCACATCAGTTAATACTGCATCTTCCTTCCAAGCAATTGAGGATTTTTTCCACGTAAACTCTAACCTTATTTCTACTATGCAAAAGATAAATGGCATATATGACAAATTTGGGAGGGGGGGGTTATAGAAAAGAGACAGAGTAATCAGATAATAACACACAGACACTTTATTATCAAAGCACACTGTTCCTCGTGAGCTGAGCCTCAGTTTTCTTGAAAGCTTTTGAAGATCTTACCACCCATTCTTTTTGCAATAATTAAATGTTGCATGCTGCTGAGCTGAAATTAGCAATGTTACTCACATTTCTCTCTTATGGTTAAAGTCAACCGCATACACAATCTCCTCTTCTCCATCTTTTACAATTTTCCAGATTGTTCCTCCAATCATATGACCTGCAGGCAAAGGCGTTATGGATAAACCATGTCCTTTACCTTGAATAAAGAAAATAAATAAATTAGCAAATGAATGTGAAAGGTGGCAGTTCACATACTGCATTTTAAAATACATGTTACAGTAGAAATTTGTCACATTCCTTACAAGTACATAATTAAATATATGCTTCCAGCCTATACACAAAATGAGAGACCCGAGGACTAACAGAAATTGAGCCTCCTTTTCTAAATTTTCTATCAAATCTAAACTGCCAGTGTCTGTCATACTACCAGAGGCAGCACACCAATTTACTGGAATCCAAGTGAGGTCAGCTCCCTCAATAGTGGAAATCCCTGTGTAAGTGCTAGGGTTAAAAATGGGAGGACTGGCAATATTTCACAGGAGTACTATAGAACTGGCTTTCCTGCTTCTCTTAGCTCCAGGTCAAAGTAAGAGAATTAAAACATTAAATTTTTTGGTGTTATCTCCAGTAGTTTCCTTATGGACTACAGAATACTCTGCTTTCTTCAATGCATTCAAAGTTGTTTAAGAGCTGGTGAAATTAATTTAGATATTCAAAAGTCCTCATGCCCACTTTGGATGCACGTCAGATGTCTGGGAAACTTTCTTATACCAGCATGCCCCAAGCACAAATCAGGTAAGGAATACTACTCTCACCATTCATATTTTGTGCCTGAGTTGAACACTTCAGTCCTATTGACTAATCTGAAATCATGTTTAGATTATTTTTCAGTTATATTTTGCCTTCAATGGAATGGAAAGAGGGCAAAAGAAGGAGTTTTTAATGTTCTGCATAATGCCCCAGCCAAGAAGTCAATCAGTGCCATGTCTATGACAATACTGCAATGTAATTCAAAAAATCAACTGACTCTGTGGAGAAGTACTCTTGAGTAAATTTTGACTTTACCTCTTGCCCTTTGGTGTTAACTATAGCTACGAGTTGCACTCTTGTCTCTGATCAGGAGGTTGTGGATTCAAGTCCAACTCCAGAATTTTGAGCACAAAATCCAGACTGTCACTTCAAGTGCAGTACTCATCTTGCAAAGCACAGAGGTGCCATCTTGTGTACATGACATTAAAATTAGCATGGCTGTTCCCTCAGGCAGATGCAAAAGTTCCGTTGTCAGAATTTGATGAAGAATTCTGTCTGCAGTCTTTGTCAATCCGCAATTTTTAGATAAAGTATCTGGTGATTATCATGTCGATGTTTACGGGACCTTGCTGTATGCAATCTGCCACATTTCCTACCATATAACAATGACTATTTCTCAAATTTAGATAATAGGATGCAAAGTACTCTGAAACATTCTGAGATCATAAATAAAATTGCATTTGTATAGGTTTTTTAAGATCTCAGGCGAAACAGATGGACAGACCTCCATCAATCCAGCTGAGGCTGAAACTCATGTATGCCCAGGATATGGAGGCATGAACTCCTTGGCCATCCATTTGTTCCAACACACGGGCGTCAACCCAAACCACCAACGTAAAATGTTGATTATTTAGAGAATAACATTAATCAATATGACTTCTGGATTTCTAACCATGGATTGTTTTTGGACATACCTTTTAAGTTAACAATCTGGGAATATTTCAGTTGCTGAATCTTATCAAATGCTGCATCTACATCATCCAAAGTAAACAGGGAGAACTCTTCAGTGTTGTGTCGAGACTTGTAAGAAAAAAGAATTAATTGATTTGCAATTTTCCAGGTGCAAATTATGAGCCTAATACTTTAACAATGAAAATGAACTAAAATAAACATATTTTGTTAGGTTTGGGAGAAGATTTGTAGCTCGGGTGCTCGTTGTTGTGGTTCTGTTTGCCGAGCTGGGAATTTATGTTGCAAACATTTCGTCCCATGTCTAGGTGACATCCTCAGTGCTTGGGAGCCTCCTGTGAACAGCCAGGGAATTCCTAGAGGCATGGCACTCATCCACTGATTCAATCAACAAGCACATCGACCTGGACCCAATATACCGGCCACTGCAGTGGACAGCTGGAACTGACAACCGGAAGCGGCAGATACAAATCACTATAAATGCCGGAGGAAACATCACAGAAGCGCTTCACTGGAGGCTCCCAAGCACTGAGGAGGTCACCTAGACAGGGGACGAAACGTCTGCAACACAAATTCCCATATTTTGTTAAGGTTTCAATTATTTTTATAATTGTTCAAACAAAAAAAAATCATACAGCAGGCTGAACAGAAAAACTTGCTGCAGCTGGCAGTTCTTGTAATCACAATAGGCATGTAGTTACCACCCAATTCTCGGTGCTGCAAAAAGTGAGTAATGGAAGATTGAAGTGAATATAAACACAGATATCCTCTAATTAACTCACCTGATACAGATCATACATAAACATCTGTCCCATCTTGTAAACTGGAATTGTGGCATAAATTGCACAATTTAAACCCAGCCTTCCAACAGCATAAGGAAGAGCTCCCAAGTGTAAGGGATCAGGATGAGAAAGGAGGATTGCATCAACCAAATGAACATATCTGCAACAAAAGTTACACTGCATTATAAGATTGTCACAACTAATTAACTTCATGTCTAATTGATCATTTTACTCATATGAGAAAACACAAGTCTTTCTGAAAACTATACTTTTTAAATTGGCTCTCAGAAATTAAGCAACTGCTGATTTGAATTCAGGTCAAATGCGAAACAAATCTGCAAAAATAGAGAATTGATAAGACTGCTACTGCTTTGTTTTTATTTTACTAAAATCAGACAACTTTTGAATCAAGATTTGCTAAATTTCTGAGAAATGTAGTGGATTATGTTTTACCTCAGCACAACATACCATGCGATATATTGAACAATACTGTAGACTGGAACAGATATTTCAGTCTTAGGGATAAATTAGGCAAAATTCAATGAAATTTGAGCTCAAGTACAGAGGCACCAGAACCATAACGAAATATTAAACGGTATGGATAAAATATAGTCAGATTACAATGTCAAATTAAACCAAAACCATAGAAACTAAAGATATAAATTGAACAAGGGCAACACTTATACAGTTAATGGAGAGCCCTGGGTAGTGCTGTCAAACAGAAAGACATAAGGGTTCAGGTACATAGTTCTTGAAAGTCACAGAAAGACAGAGTGGTTAAGAAGTCGCTTAACATATTTGCCTTCATTGCTCAGATCATGGAGCTGGGACGTTTTTTTTCAGCTGTACAAGACATTGGTGAGGTCATTTTTGAAGTACTGCTATAGGAAGGATAAAATTAAATTGGAGAGGGTTCAAAGAGATTTACAAGGATGTTGGAGGGACTGGATTAGAATAGTTGTTTGAAGGGCCAGATGGCCTACTCCTGCTCCTGGTTCTTTTAGGGAGAGGCTGCATAGGCTGGGACTTTTTCCACTGGAACTTAGGAAGTTGATGGGTGACTTATAGAGGTTTATAAAATTGTGAGGTCCATAAATAAGGAGAGTAGCAAAGGTATTTTCCCTAGGGTACGTGTGTTCAAATATAGAATATATATTTTTAAGATAAGAAGAGAAAGATTTTAAAGCAGCCTGAAGGGCAACATTTTCACACAGTTCTTATGTGGAATGAACTGCCAGAGGAAGTTGTAGATGCAGATACAGTTACAACATTTAAAAGACATTTGTACAGATACATGAATAGGAAAGGTTAGATGCTTGTGGGTCAAATGCAAGCAAGTGGGACTAGTTTAGTTTGGGAAACTTGGTCGGCATGGACCAGTTGGACCTAAGGTTCTGTTTCCGTGCTTATGACCACAACTCTAAATTACAGCCAGTAAAATGCAACTTCAAGACAGATGGAGGAAAAAGTATTTTTAACGTGGCCATGAAAATATTGATTTTATCGTAAGTATAGTTAGATGGAGCTTTTAATAAATGAAGGGTATACTTTTCAATGAACTAAATGATATTTTCATTGAATTTTCCTATGTCCAATAATGTTTGAAAGAAACTTTAGTTGAAAAATAGATAAAAATTTGAATCTGTCTCAAATGCTTGAATGGTGAGTAGTCTACATAAATTCACGGTTTCAGGTGGCACGCAAAAAATGGATATTTGGAAAAGGTCGTCAATGAATAAGTAAATAACATCATTTCTAATTGTGCTAGAAGATTCTATTACCTCAGTTGCACATTACAAAACCACTAGCTTTATCTTATGTGGACCTGGCATTCAGCCTCTCGATTCTTATCCAACAGACAATTAGATCAGGGCTGATCTGCACTTTAACTCACCTTTTCTTGGCATCTACTAATATTTTTACTTGATAAAAGTCTATCAATCTAGATTTCTAAATGGGAGGACCAAAGCCGATACTTTCAGCCTCTGCCACAAACACTATTCCAAAACATCAACCCTATTCCCCTCCAGTTAGTGGCTTAGATTAACCCAGAACATCTGCAACTGCAGCTTCCTATTCAATCTTGGGCTGAGCTACCACTTCAACCACCAAAGTATCACCTACCCTCCACCTCAGTTCATCTTCTGCTGAAACCCTCATCCATGCTCTTCTATATCCAAATTGCACTCCTAGAATGTTTATCCAAGTAGCCTCTCATTTTCCACTTTTTGTGAACCTGAGCTTGTCCAAAACACTGCTCCATCAATTTTAATACATGTTGTCATGTTCTCCCATTGCCACTTTCACCAAAAATGGCACATGACCCAGTAACACATCAAATTTAGAATTTGACTCTATATGTCCAAGTTTCCCAAAGCCCGACTCATTCACAACTCTATAACTTCCTTCATTCCTACAATCCTTCAGGAATTTTGCATTCTTCCAAATATTATCTATTGTACATTACCAGTTTCTTTCAGCCCAGCATTTTGGGCCGAGTTTTCAAATATTTTGCATTAAATTATGTCATGATAAATAATAGTTTGCTTACTTTTTCAGTGCATCGATTATATCCATGGAGAAGCTTTCGTCCCAGCCGCAATCAAGCAAAAAGCGGAACTCATCCACCTGCAGCATATAGCACAGAGCTGATTCCTCCTGGACTCCGGAAATAGTGGTCAGTTTGATGATAGATGTCATTGTTGATTTTAAAATAAACAATCACGCCTGGTAAAATGGAGAAAAATTGACACATTCAAATAACTTATAAGCATTTAAACAGTAGCAAATAAGAATCTTTAGATATCAATGCATTCAAAAGATTACATTGAATATATGGTGCAGAAACCAAGTGCAACCAAGTCCAACTCAAACTTTCACCCACATCTAAATCTATTGATTAATTGATTGATTTATTGTCATGTGTACCGAAGAACAGCAAAAAGCTTTGTTAACAAGCAGTACAGGCAGATTACAATAAGCAAGGATGCACAGATCAAAAGGACTTAGATAGAGGCATACTGGTTACATTTCAAGAAGGTGTGCGCGAGGCAAGATCAACACTAGCAAGATCAGCATTGTTTGAGGCCAGTAATTATTACAGATTTAGAATTTAAGTTTACAAGTGTAGAATGCTTCTAAGAAATGTTCGAGTTCGATCTGCTGTAGGGAGCTCGCAAGGAGTCAGACAGTGTCAGCGCCATCTTGAATCAGGGACACCAGAAACATCATAACCTGTTATATGATTCTCCCTTACATGCTCATCTAGGTTCCCTCTAAATGCATCTACACTATTCGCTTCAACCAATATTATGCACTTATTTTAATTCAGTAGCTAAATTTAAAGTAATTTATTCTTATTTAAATTAAGTCCTGCCCAAAGATCTTTCAGCTTCAGTGATAAACGGTTTAACGTTTTGGTGTTACGCACAAAGGCCTGCAACTCTTAAAGATTACTGAAGAAGTGCAGCTTATAAATTTCATCTGCCACCGTCTCTTCTATCTTCCTAAAAGATTCAAAATAATCACATTTTCTGGATGAGCTGTGAGATTAAGCCCGAACAGGCATATTAGGTACAAAAGTCAGTAAAAGAGGAGCACTGGGAACAATGTTTGCTGCTATGTCAAGTTGCTACTACTGTAACCTTTCATTCCACAGAAATTTACATGGATTGTTATCCATTTCTTGATATCTACCTGACAATGAGTTACCCACCCTGCATTCCAGGTCTTGTTTGGGTTCAACATTATTCCATGCTTTTGTATTCTACACCTCTAGCTTTAAAGAATTTGTTTTGCTTTCTTTCAAAAAGGGTTTACTTGTGTTATGATCTTTAGTTAACCAAGCTACTCCACAGTGAAGTTCCAACACTCATCCGTTCAAATATTACTATTTGAATTATA
This sequence comes from Chiloscyllium plagiosum, assembly GCF_004010195.1. NCBI lineage: Eukaryota > Metazoa > Chordata > Chondrichthyes > Orectolobiformes > Hemiscylliidae > Chiloscyllium > Chiloscyllium plagiosum. The sequence goes on from NC_057719.1 coordinate 26,331,263, forward strand.
TTTTACTTCCAAAATTTATTGCTTCACATTTTTCCATATCTGCCAACTGTTGGTGTCAATCCATTTCACTAACCTATGACCTTCTGCAGACCTTCACAATTCTGTCATTATTTGACCATGTGCTCAGCATTTTTGGATTTTTCTAGGTTTTTGTGGTGCAGCGGCAGTATCTTTACCACTGGACCAGGAGGCCCCATTTCAAGTCCCATCTGTTCCAGAGATGGAACTGAACAAGTTGATTAAAAATATCTATTTAGATATTCTTTCAGGTCTTTTATACAAAAGATAGATTTGAGAAACCCTAATACAGATCCCATGTCTATTAAACCCAATTATGATTTCTGTAAGCATGTTGTAAAATAAATAATTTTATTGAAAGTTATAGAGCTCTCACAATATTCCACCTTACTATAGAATTACTTTTTATTAGTATTAATACAAATTAGCTCCTAGTAAGCACAGGTGTGCCACACTGTCAGCACAACTGACAATCCTAAATTCGTTGTCAGAGCAATTATTTAGCACACATTGTCAAATTTCAGAATCATTTAGAGTCATAGAGATGTACAGCATGGAAACAGACCCTTCGGTCGAATCTGTCCATGCCAACCGGATATCCCAACCCAATCTAGTCCCACCTGCCAGTACCTGGCCCATATCCCTCCAAACTCTATTCATATACCCATCCAGATGCCTTTTAAATGTTGCAATTGTACCAGCCTCCACCATTTCCTCTGGCAGCTCATTCCATACACATACCACCCTCTGAGTGAAAATGTTGGCCCTTAGGTCTCTTTTATATCTTTCCCCTCTCACCTTAAACCTATGCCCTCTAGTTCTGGACTCCCCCACCCCAGGGAAAAGAAATAGGACTATTTATCCTATCCATGCCCCTCATGATTTTATAAACCTTTGTAAGGTCACCCCTCAGCCTCCAATGCTCCAGGGAAAACAGCCCTAGCCTATTCAACCTCTCCTATTGCTCAAATCCTTCAACCCTGGCAACATCTTGTAGATCTTTTCTGAATCCTTTCAAGTTTCACAACATCTTTCCGATAGGAAGGAGAGCAGAATTGCATGAAATATTCCAATAGTCGTCTAACCAATGTCCTGTACAGCCGTAACATGACCTCCCAACTCCTGTACTCAATACTCTGACCAATAAAGGAAAGCATACCAAACACCTTCTTCACAATCCTATCTACCTGCGACTCCACTTTCAAGCAGCGATGAACCTGCACTCCAAGGTCTTTGTTCAGTAACACTCTCAAGGATCTTACCGTTAAGTGTATAAGTCGTGCTAAGATTTGCTTTCCCAAAATGCAGCACCTCGCATTTATCTAAATTAAACTCCATCTGTTACTTCTCAGCTCATTGGCCCATCTGACTAAGATCCCATTGTAATCTGAGGTAACCTTCTTCTCTGTCCACTACACCTCCCATTTTGGTGTCATCTGCAAACTTAGTAATTATACCTCCTATGTTCACATCCAAATCATTTATATAAATGATGAAAAATAGTGGATCCAGCACTGATCCTTGTGGCATGCCACTGGTCACAGGCCTCCAGTCTGACAAACAACCCTCCAACATCACCCTCTGTCTTCTACCTTTGAGGCAGTTCTGTATCCAAATGGCTAGTTCTCCCTGCGTTCCATGAGATCTAACTTTGTTAACCAGTCTCCCATGGGGAACCTTGTCGAATGCCTTACTGAAGTCCATATAGTTCACGTCCACCGCTCTGCCCTCATCAATCCTGTTACTTCTTCAAAAAATTCAATCAAGTTTGTAAGACATGATTTCCCATGCACAAATCACGTTGACCATCCCTAATCAGTCCTTGCCTTTCCAAACATATGTTGTGCTGGAAAAGCACAGCAAGTCAGGCAGCATCTGAGGAGCAGGAAAATCAACATTTCGGCAAAAATCCTGATGAAGGCTTTTGCCCGAAATGTTGATTTTCCTGCTGCTCAGATGCTGCCTGACCTGCTGTGCTTTTCCAGCACAACTCTAATCTTGACTCTAATCTTCAGCATCTGCAGTACCCACTTTTGCCTAAACGTCTGTGTACCCACGTGAAAATATTTTACTCAGTTATGATAAAGGAATTACAAATTATTGTACTTTTAATCAAAAACAGAAATTGTTGGCAAAACTCAACAAGTCCTGCAGCATCTGTGGAAAGAGAGTAAACATTGCTCTGGTGAATAATCACCGTATCCCAAAACGTTAACTCTGTCTTCTCCCCACAGATGCTGCCAGATCTAATGTGTTCACCAGCAAAGTCTGCAGTTCTTTATTTCATGGTATTTTAAAAGTTGGTCACTCTAATGAAGTAGAGACAAATCACACGTCAACTCCACCACTTGGACTGAACTATACTGACTAGGAGACAGTGAGGATTGCAGATGCTGGAGATCAGAGCCAAAATGCGTGGCGCTGGAAAAGCAGAGCAGGTCGTTTCAGGCATAAGGTCGATTTTGCTGAAGCTCCTCGGATGCTGCCTGAACTGCTGTGCTCTTCCAGCACCATTGATCCAGAATCTGGTTTCCAGCATCTGCAGTCATTGTTTTTACCTCGTTTTAGGCATAAGCCTTTCCTGATGAAGTTAAAAATCACACAACACCAGGTTATCAGATGAAGAAGCGTCGCTCCGAAAGCTAGTGTGCTTCCAATTAAACCTGTTGGACTATAACCTGGTGTTGTGTGATTTTTAACTTTGTACACGCCAGTCCAACACCGGCATCTCCAAATCATGACTTTCCTGATGAAGGCTTTTTCTGCCTGACCTGCTGTGCTTTTCCAGCACCACACTTTTTGACTGGACTATATTGATACAGAAGAACGGGTGCAGTCACGTTGGGTCAGCCCCTGTGCGTTTGAAAGTTTCTGGATGGGGAACATTTCTGAACAGAAGTGTGGAAACCTGTTGGGTGCCCAGGCGGGGATCGGGCGAAGAGACAGAGGGAGGGGGAGGTCTCTGGACTAAAATCCTCCACCGCCTGCTCCTAACACTTCCAGCGTTTAGTCTTGAAAACGTGACTCTTTCACAATTTAAAGTAGAACATACCGGGGTTAAAATTAAACGCCGAGGCCGCTGCCCCGCGCCGTTTTGTGAGGGGGGGTGGGTGGGTGGGTTGCTCCCCTTCTTTCTCCTCAAAACACGATCCAAACTGAGGCTCCCGCTGCCCAGGCTGCCATCTTGCCTCCACTACGTCAGCGGGTCAGAGGTGAATGGACCCTACCACCTCCCTCATTCACCCCCCGCTCCCGGGTGTGAGTGGACCTGCCGGTTGACCAGGTTGTACAGAGGAGGCCTCCTCAGGACCAGTGCTGCAGCTGAAGGTGAGTGTGGGTCTAACTCCGCTCAGGCCGAACCCTGGCATCCCAGGTTTAGCCCAGACCTAGGTTTTCCTGGTCAGAATTCCTCCCCCGTCCCAACCGGATTGAGGGGAGGCGGGGTTCCCCATCACCTTCTCTCCCGCTGCAGAGGTCAGAGTCGGGCCCACTGCCTCTCAAACACACCAGGGCCACCTGGATGTGAACATATATATTTTAAAATGTGCAGAAAGCACCCACCCACCCACAAACAATACGCAGGAAGGGAGGAGTGTGAGTGAATAAGTTCAGGTTATAAAATGAGGCAAATAAATACTAATGAGATTTCTTGGAGAAATGGGTAATGACCTATTTAGGGGAGACCAGGAGAGGAATTATGTGGATGGTTAATGTTTGAAAGTACAGGACCGAGGAAAAGAGATGGCCACGGAAGTTAGTTGCGTCAGTTTTTTGTTAAGAATTATTAATAGTTTGAGTTTAGAAGACTGACAGGTGACCTTATTGAAATTTATACAATTAGGGGGCTTGACAGGGTGCAACCAGGTTGTTTTTCCTATTGGGAGAGTCGAGGACCAGAGGGCATCATCTCTAGAGTAAGGAGTCGCCTATTTAAACAAGATGAAGAGGATTTTTTTTCTGAGGCTGATGAACCTATGGAATTCTCTACCACAAAGTTGTCAAGGCTGTGTTGTTAAATACAATGAAATCTGAGGTAGACAGGTTTCTAATCATTAAAGAAATCAAGGGTTATGGGGCTAAAGCAGGAAAGTGGTGTTGAGGATAAACAGCTCAGTCGTTATTGCATCAAAAAAGTAGTGGACCCAGCACTGATCCTTGAGACACTCCACTGGTCACAGGCCTCCAGTCTGAAAAACAACCCTCCACCACCACCCTCTTTCTTATAGCTTTGAGCCAGTTCTGTATCCAAATGGCTAGTTCTCCCTGTATTCCGTGAGATCTAACCTTGCTAACCAATCTCCCATGGGGAACCTTGTCAAATGCCTTACTATAGCCCATATAGATCACATCTACAGCTCTGTCCTCATCAATTCCCTTTGTTATTTCTTCAAAAAGCTCAAACAAGTTTGTGAGACATGATTTCCCACTCACAAAGCCATGTTGACTATCCCTAATCAGTTCTTGCCTTTCCAAGTACATGTACATCCTGTCCCTCAGGATTCCCTCCAACAACTTGCCCACCACCGACGTCAGGCTCACTGGTCTATAGTTTCCCGGCTTGTCCTTACCACCCTTCTTAAACAGTGGCACCACGTTTGCCAACTTCCAGTCTTCTGGCACCTCACCTGTGGCTATCGATGATACAGTTATCTCAGCAAGAAGCCCAGCAATCACTTCTCTAGCTTCCCACAGAGTTCTCGGATACATCTGATCGGGTCCTGGGGATTTATCCACCTTTATGCGTTTCAAGACATGCAGCACTTCCTCCTCTGTAATATGGACATTTTTCAAGATGTCACCATCTATTTCCCTACATTCTATATCTTCCATATCCTTTTCCACAGTAAATACTGATGCAAAATACT
>NC_057719.1:26336179-26337284 GCF_004010195.1 Chiloscyllium plagiosum
TAAGTATACTCCTACTTCCTTTATACTCTTCTAAGGATTCACTCGATCCATCCTGTCTATACCTTGGATATGCTTCCTTCTTTTTCTTAACCAAACCCTCAATTTCTTTAGTCATCCAGCATTCCCTATACCTACCAGCCTTTCCTTTCACCCTAACAGGAATATACTTTCTCTGGATTCTCATCATCTCATTCCTGAAGGCTTCCCATTTTTCAGCTGTCCCTTTACCTATGAACATCTGCCTCCAATCAGCTTTTTAAAGTTCTTGCCTAATACCGTCAAAATTAGCCTTTCTCCAATTTAGAATTTCACCTTTTAGATCTGGTCTATCCTTTTCCATCACTATTTTAAATCTAATAGAATTATGGTCGATGGCCCCAAAGTGCTCTCCCACTGACACCTCAGTCACCTGCCCTGCTTTATTTCCCAAGAGTAGGTCAAGCTTTGCACCTTCTCTAGTAGGTAAACAGTAAACAAATTTATCTCTATCTAAACCCTTAACACTATGGCAGTCTCAGTCTATGTTTGGAAAGTTAAAATCCCCTACCATAACTGCCATATTATTCTTACAGATAGCTGATATCTCCTTACAAATTTACTTCTCAATTTCCCTCTGACCATTAGGGGGTCTATAATACAATACCAATAAGGTGATCATCCCTTTCTCATTTCTCAGTTCCACCCAAACAACTTCCCTGGATGTATTTCCAGGAATATCCTCCCTCAGCACAGCAGTATTGCTATCCCTTATCAAAAATGCCACTCCCCCTCCTCTCTTGCCTCCCCTTTCTATCCTTCCTGTAGCATTTGGATCCTGAAACATTAAGCTGCCAGTCCTGCTCATCCCTGTGCCATGTTTCTGTAATTGCTATGATATCCCAGTTCCAATTTCCTAACCGTGCCCAGAGTTCATCTGCCTTCCCCGTTTAAGCCCCTTGCATTGAAATAAATGCAGTTTATTAGTCCTACTTTGTTCCTGCCTGCCCTGACTGTTTGACTCTCTTCTGTTCTCAACTGTACCAGTCTCAGATTGATCTCTTTCCTCACTATCTCCATGTGTACCCCCCCCCCCTTACTAGTTTAAATCCTCCCGAGCAGCTCTAGC
>NC_057719.1:26337405-26350775 GCF_004010195.1 Chiloscyllium plagiosum
TCCTCAGCCATGCATTCATTTGCTCTATCCTCCTATTCCTGCCCTCACTAGCTTGTAGCACCGGGAGTAATCCAGATATTACTATTCTTGAGGACCTTTTTAAATTTCTGCCTAACTCTCTGTAATCACCCTTCAGAACCTCAGCCTTTTCCCTTCCTATGTTGTTGGTTCCAATGTGGACAGTGACCTCTTGCAGGCCCCTCTTCCCCCTTGAGAACATTCTGCACCCTCTCGGGCATCCTTGATCCTGGCACCAGGGAAGCAACACACCATTTTGATTTTTCACTGCTGGCCACAGAAACATCTGTCTGTACCTCAGACTAGAGAATCCCCTAACACAATTAATCTCTTGGAACCTGACGTACTCCTCATTGCGTTAGAGCCAGTCTGAATACCAGAAACTTGGCTGTTCGTACTACGTTCCCCTGAGAATCCATCATCCCCTACATTTTCCAAAACAGCATACTTGTTTGAAATGTGTATAGCCACAGAACACACCTGCACTAGGTGTCTACCTCTCTTACCTTTCCTGGAGTTAACCCATCTTTGTGACTGTATCTGAGATTTTCCCTATAACTGCCATCCATCACATACTGTTGCTGTTGCAAATTCCTCATTGCTTCTAACTGTCTCTTCAACCGATCTGATAAGATTTGCAACCAACAGCATTTATGGCAGATATAATCTCAGTAACCCTTAAACTCTCTTTAAACTCCCACATTTGATGAGAAGCACATATCACTCTACTAAAGGCTATTTTTGCTCCTTCACAATCTCCAGACCCAGAAAATAATACTGTCTTATTCCTCTACAAAACACTGCCCCAGGTTAGATGAATAGTTATGGCTTATATTTTAAGTTTAATCAAGAGACATATCTCAAAGAACATAATCAAGAAAAAAACCCACTCTGCTCACTACTGCAGACTTTCTGTAGGCCACAGTTAACGTATCTGATTCTGTACTGTGAACTTCGCCCAAACAGTTCATCCAAGATCAGTTGTGAATTTCACGGTTTGTTAATTTTCCCAGACGCACTCCAATGTCCAGCGATACAGAAATTCAAACAGCAAAGGTAGTACTGTGCAGGTACACTCTGATGTCAGTTTCTATTTTTCTCTCTCTCTCTCCTGCACTGACCTCACCATGTGCTTCCTTTGTATGTTCTTCTCCCTTTTAAAACTGCTGTTGTTTTGACTTTCTTTTCCAAAGTTCCAAAACAATGCAACAGCATATGAAACAGTAATTGCTGCTCCTAGAATTCGAGGAAATCACCTCCACACCTAAAATACCTTAAGAAAGGAGCAGCTGTTAACAGCCAGAAATTTTCCATCTTGGATTACCCAGAATCCCAGCGTTGCTGGCATCTGTCATGTACTGAGATGTGGTCTTATGGATCAAGTCAGTTTTTTCTTCTCTCTGCACTTTATTTTCTGAATGACACAAGCTAGATATCCTCAGTGCCTGTGATTTTTGAGAAGAACTCTCAGTGCCTCCACCCAGAAAGAAGGATGAGTAGTAAGCTAATGCAGGAAGAGGAGAAAGCTAAAATGAGAGAAACAAATATTTTAATGGGAGGACTGTAACAGGTTGGCATGGATGAGTTGGACCGAAGAGTCTGTTTCCAAGCTGTACAGCATGTAAACACCCTTCGGTCCAACTCGTCCATGCCAACCTGATATCCTAAATTAATCTAGTTCCATTTGCTAAGATTTGGTCCATATCCTGCTAAATTCTTCCTATTCATATACCAATCCAGATACCTTTTAAATGTTGGAATTGTACCAGCCTCCACCACCTCTGGCAGCTCATTCCATACACACACCTCCCTCTGTTGCCCCTTTTAAAAGTTGCCCATTTTAAATCTTTCTCCTCTCTCCTTAAACCTATGTCCTCTATTTTTGGAAGTCCCCACTCTGGGGGAAAATACCTTAGCTATTCACCCTATCCAAGCCTGTCATGATTTTATAAACCTGTATAAGGCGACCCCTCAGCCTCTAGCATTCCAGGGAAAATAGCCCCAGTCTTTTCAGCCTTTCCCTATAGCTCAATCCCTCCAACCCTGGCAACATCCTTGTAAATCTTTTCTGAACCTTTTCAAGTTTCAGTCCATCCTTCCTATATCAAGGAGACCAGAATTGCATCCAGTATTTCAACAGTAGCCTAACCGATGTCCTGTACAGCCACAACATAACCTCCTAATTCAAAGCACTCACCAGGCAAGCATACCAAACGCCTACTTCGCTAACCTGTCTATCTGGGACTCCACTTTCAAGGAACTATGAACCTGCACTCCAAGGTTTTTGTTCAGCAACACTCCCCAGGACCTTACTATTAAGTGTATATATCATGCCCGATTTGCCTTTTCAAAATGCAGCACCTCTCATTTGTCTAAATTAAACTTCATCGGCCCATCTGATCAAGGTCCTGTTGTACTCCAAGGTAACCTTCTTCACTGTTCATGACACTTCCGATTTTGGTCTATCTGCAAATTTACTAACCATACCTCCAGTGTTCACATCCAAATCATTTATGTAAATGACGAAAAGCAGTGGACTCAGCATCTCTGCAAGACTTTTACCATATGAATGGTGACTCTTATTTGCTGTTGAGTTTTTGCAAGTCAACTTTAATGTTGGAACATATTTATTAGAGCTAGCCAACTGTTTAGTGCTATGACTAATCTTGCAAAATACTGGCATATTTCTATTGAAGGTAGTAATCAGAATATTGAGTTATTTTGTATCAAATTGACTGTCCAATATGTGACTAGTTGATAATATTTTGAACAAATAAACTGTGTAATTAGTTAGAATATTGACAGCAGTGTCATTCCATCCAATTGAAATACTTGGCTGCCAAGCCAATATGCCAAATAGCTAAAGTTCCTAAAAAAAAAATTAATATTTGAGTTCACAATGTAACAAGAAGTATCTGGTATTCATTAAAAATCTTTACGTGAGGAAACCTAGCAGTTCTTCTATAATTCTTTTTTGCACTGGAACTGATCATAAGACAGATTAACTGTTCTTTCAGCTCATGGATATGTTGCCATCTTGGTGCAGCCATTTCTCACATTGATTGTAATTTAATACCTCCTTCAGACAATTCATAAACATATGCACATCCAGGGCTCATGTCATGTGTTTATTTGAACTAAAAAATCATCGATATGCTTCCATTAAACTGTCAGAGCCGATAAATGGCCAAACTGAATGGAGAATGTGAGGACTGCAAATGGTGGAGATCAGGATTGAGACTGTTGTGCTGGAAAAGCACAGCAGTCTGGCAGCATCTGAGGAGCAGGAGAATCGACGTTTCAGGCATAAGCCCTTCATCAGGAATCTTCTCCTGCTCCTTGGATGCTGCCTGACCTGCTGTGCATTTCCAGCACCACACCCTTCACACCAAAATAAATGGGTAGTCATGATACTTACGTAGGAGTTTTAGATATGAGATGTGCATGATATGCAGATAGGAATGCAGCACCATTTAATCAGGAATTTGGCTTGTATATTTGAGTTTTTTTGTTTTTCTTTCCTCAGTATAATGAGTCTCATTAACATTGTACGTGAACACTGGACAAATATCCTTGTTCCTCTGGGATTTGTATTGGGATGTTATCTTGATAGAAGAAATGATAGCAAACTTACTGCTTTCAGAAACAAAAGTTTATTGTATAAACGGTGAGTATGAAATTTATAGTTTGAATCCATATTGTCTTATTTACAGATAGGCTCTTACTTATTTTAAGACAAACCTCTGTTAATCTTGATAAATATTATTAAGTTGGTAATTTAAAATTTTAACAAAAATTTTAAAAATGTATTCTTGTTTATTCTAAGGTAGGACATTTTCCGGTGTCCATGATTTGCCAACAATGTCAATGTTTATTGACTTATAAAATTATCCTTCTAATGTCTCTTGAGGGCAAAAAAGATGGGAAGAGATTGTTTAGACATAAGTTAGATTATTAATTCTGCATCCTAAACATAGAGGGATCCAAGATTTTGGGGAGGGTTCAGAGAAAATTTGCTACTGCTCCATCATTTAATGCTCTCCTACATGATCCACCACTTCAATGACTTTTGTCCACACCATCCCATAACCTTTTATGCCATTGATAATCAAAGTTTATCAAACTTTACCTTAAATATACTCATTTTTGCAGTGCTCTGGGGAAGAGAATTCCAAAGATTCGCCATCTGACGTTTTCAAAAAAACTCCTTATCCCTGACATCTCCCCCCAGTCCTGTTTGCTTTTGTCCCTCCCTTTGCTCCTTTCTTAAACAGTGGGGTCACATTTGCAAGCTTCTAATCTACAGGAATCATTCCAGAATCTGGAATTTTGGAAGGTTACCAATGAATTTACTATCTGTACAGCCACTTCCAGAGATTTCGATAATAGAGCTATGGCTTTTTTCTTTCTATGAATATAAGCTGAAACTCTCTTCCATGCCATTGTTGCCTTTAGACTTTATTGTTCCAGCATACACATGGCCAGTCTCTCATTTCACACTCTCTATAAACTTGAGCTCATTCAAAACTTCAGTGCCAATGTCTTAACTTCCATCAAATCCTATTTGTCATAAGACTACAGGAAATAAGAGCAAAAGAAAGCCATTCGGTCCATCGAGTCTATTCTGCCATTCAACTTGATTACAGAAAATCTGATAATCCTTAATTCCACTTTCCTGCCTTTTCCCCATAACTCTTGATTCCCTTACTGATTAAAAATCTGTCTCTCTCAGCCTTGAATACACGAAATAACCCAGTCTCTACAGCCCTGTGTTGGAAAGAAAGCCACAGATTCACCCAAATTAAAAATAAAATACTGCAGATGCTGAAAACCTGAAACAAGTACGAAAATGCTGGAGAACTTCAGCAGGTCTGGGAGCAGTTCTCAGAGTTCTGAAGAAGTCAAATTGGGCACAAAATTTTAACTCTGTTTCTCTCTGTTCAGATGCTGTCAGATCTGCTGAGTTTCGCCTGCATTTTCTGTTTGTTTCATAGATTCACCCACTACCATCTGAGAGAAGAAATTCCTCCTCATCTATCTTAAATGAGCAACCCCTTATTTTGAGATTATCCCCTCTGGTCCTAGATTCTCCCACAGGGAGAAACAACCTTTCTGTATCTACCCTGTCAAGTTATAGAGTCATAGAGATGTACAGCATGGAAACAGACCCTTCGGTCCAACCCGTCCACGCCAACCAGATATCCCAACCCAATCTAGTCCCACCTGGCCCTATCCCTCCAAACCTTTCCTATTCATATACCCATCCAAATGCCTCTTAAATGTTGCAATTGTACCAGCATCCACCACTTCCTCTGGCAGCTCATTCCATACCCATACCACCCTCAGTGTGAAAAAGTTGCCCCTTAGGTCTCTTTTATATCTTTCCCCTCTCATCTATGCCCTCTAGTTTAGAACTCCCTGACCCCAGGGAAAAGATTTTGCCTATTTACCCTATCCATGCCCCTCATAATTTTGTAAACCTCTATAAGGTCACCCCTCAGCCTCCGACACTGCAGGGAAAACAGCCCCAGCCTGTTCAGCCCCTACCTGTAGCTCAAATCCTCCAACCCTGGCAACATCCTTGTAAATCTTTTCTGAACCCTTTCAAGCTTCACATCTTTCCGATAGGAAGGAGACCAGAATTGCATGCAATATTCCTACAGCGGCCCAACCAATGTCCTGTACAGCCGCAACATGACCTCCCAACTCCTGTACTCAATACTCTGATCAATAAAAGAAACCATACCAAACACCATCTTCACTATCCTACCTACCTGCGACTCCACTTTCAAGGAGCTATGAACCTGCACTCCAAGGTCTCTTTGTTCAGCAACACGCCATAGGACCTTAGCATTAAGATTTACTGCTAAGATTTGCTTTCCCAAAATGCAGCACCTCGCATTTATCTGAATTAAACTCCATCTGCCACTTCTCAGCCCATTGGCCCATCTGGTCAAGATCCTGTTGTAATCTGAGGTAAACCTCTTTGCTGTCCACCACATCTCTAATTTTGTCTTAGAGTCTTGTATGTTGTGATAAATTGCAATGAGTTCAGGCCCAGCTTGCTCAACCTGTCACAAGACAGTCCCTCCATACCTGGGATCAGCCTAGTAAAGTCAGTTTGGACTGCCTCCAATGCCACTATATTGTTCCGTAGATAATGGGCCCAGAACTGTTCATAGTAACCCAGCTGTGGTCTAATTGGTGCCTTGTATAGGCAGTATACAAGTGTAAGACCTCCCTGTTCTACTCTTAATTCCCTTTGGAATGAAGGCAAACACTGAATTTGCCTTCCCTCTTACCTGCTGAACTTCGCTAACTTTTTGTGACTTAAATATAAGGATGTCCAAATCCTTCTTGTAGCTTTCTTCAGTCTTTCACCATCTAAATTATGTTTAGCTACTCTATTCTTCCTGTCAAAGTGCATAACCTAATGTTTTGCCATGTTATATTCTCATTGTATTAAGGAGCCTAATGTGTGGTTCCTTATCAAACACCTTTTGGAAATTCAAAAGCATTCTGAAATAATTCTATTTTTGGACCTATTACTTCCCCCAATAAGTAACTTCTCAATATTAAAATTCTCATCTCTTATCTCCACGATATGCGTTCTTCTAAGTATGGCTTCTTTAGCATTCCTGATTTTAATTGCCCCATCATTGATGATTGTGTCTACAGCAGTTGAGGCTTCAAACTCTGAAATTCCATCTAGAAACCTCACTGCCTCCCCACATCTCTATTATGCATCAATATTTTTGAAAGCTACCTGTTTATATTGTATTTGATAATACTCTGTAACACACTTTGAGATGTTCTATTATGTTCGAGGTGGTGAGTAATTGTAAATTCTTGCTTAATTCTTATGCTCCCATTTCAGTCATGAACTCAACCACCATTATTTGAATAGTTCACTAAACTTCAATATTTATAATATTTTGTTCATCCCAAATCTTTGAAACTGGATGTAGCTATTTTGGTATTTTGATGCTCTGTTAGAAAGGATCTTGGATTACTACTTACACTTCTGGAAGATGAATGTCCAACATTTGTGCCTTTCTTACATAAACAATTTTTATTGGGAAATTGCAATCTGCCATTGTCTAAGGTGACAATACCAATGTGAAATATGTGATTAGGTATGTATTTTCCAGTAACATGTTTGTTTCGAGACGCCAGTTTGCCTCTCAAAGTAAACTTCTATTTATTTATTTTGATTCATCAAAATTAATGCTTGCTCTGTTTCCTGTTCCTAGTTTTCTTTATTTCTTCTGCAGCTTCCCATTTTCCTAAATGCTTTTCTTTCTGTTTATTTACTTCAGCAACTTTCCAGTTCTAAATTGATTGCCCTCCTTCCGAGCTTAAGTAATTCTAGCACCACAGAGGATATATGTAACAATGACCAATTGTAAATAGTTCTTGATGGTAACCTTGAGAATGTGGCCTTTCACACAAGCAGTGTCCAAGGATGAATAGTCGTGTGTACAAATTCAAAAGGATCTTTATCAGCTGAATCATTGGCGCTGTGGCAGATGTAATTTAACACAGGGAAATGTAAGATTTTAATTTTGACAGTTCTGGTCACAGTCATAGAGATGTACAGCACTGAAACAAACCCTTCAGTCCAACTCATGCTGACCAGATATCCGAAATTAATCTAGTCCCATTTCCCAGCACTTGGCCCATATCCTTCCAAACAGTTCCTGTTCATACATACAACATTTAAAAGGCAACTGGATGTAATTGTACCAGCCTCCACCACTTCTTCCGGCAGTTCATTCAATACACGCACCACCCTCTGCATGAAAAAGTGCACCTTAGGTCCCTTTTAAATCTTTCCCCTCTCACCCTAAACCTATGCCCTCTAGTTTTGAACTCCTCTAGACCTTGTCTACTTATCCTATCCATGCCCCTCATGATCTTATCAACCTCCAAAAGTTTATCCCTCAGCCTCTGATGCTCCAGGGAAAGCAGCCCGAGCCTATTCAGCCTCTCCCTATAGCTCAAACCCTCCAACCCTGATAACATCCTCGTAAATCTTTTCTGAACCCTTTCAGGTTTCACAACACCCTTCCTATAGCAGGGAGACCCAAAGTGGCCTAACCAATGTCCTGTACAGCTGTAAGATGACCTCCCAATTTCCATTCTGTGACCAATAAAGGAAAGCATACCAAACAGCTTCTTCACTATGCTATCTACTTGCGACTCCACTTTCAATGAAATATGAACCTGCACTCCAAGGTCTCTTTGTTCAGCAACACTGTTAAGTATACAAGTCTGGCGCTGATTTACCTTTCTAAAGTGCTGCACCTCCCATTTATCTAAATTAAACTTCATCTGCCGCTCCTCGGCCCATTGGCTCATCTGATCAAGATCCTGTTGTACTCCGAGGTAACCTTCTTTGCTGTCCACTACGCCTTCAGTTTTGGTCTCATCCACAAACTTACTAACTGTACCTCCTATATTCACATCCAAATCATTTATGTCAAAAAGCAGTCGACCCAGAACCGATCATTGTGGCACACCACTGGCCACAGGCCTCCAGTCTGAAAAGCAACACTCCACAACCACCCTCTGTCATCTTAGAGCCAGTTCTGTATCCAAATAGTTAGTATTCCATGTGATCTAACCTTGCTAACCAGTCTACCATGGGGAAACTAGTCAAATGCCTTACAGAGGTCCATTTAGATCACACCCACCACTCTGTCCTCGCCAATCCTCCTTGTTACTTCTTCAAAACACTCAAGCAAGTTCATATGATTTCCTTTGCACGTTGACTATCCTAATCAATTCTTATCTATCTAAATACATGTAAAGCCTGTCCCTCAGGATTTCCTTCAACAACTTGCCCACCACTGATGTCAGTCTCGTCAGTCTCATCAGTCTATAGTTCTCTGACTTTTTCTTATCACCTTTCTTTAATAGTGGCACCTTGTTAGCCAACGTCCAGTCTTCAAGCACCTCATCTGTGAGTATTGATGATCCAGATATCTCAGCAAGCAGTAAACTCCCTAGCTTCTCACAGTTTTAGGGTACATCTGATCAGGTCCTGGGGATTTATCCCCCTTTGTGTTTCAAGACATCCAGCACCGTCTCCTCTGTAACATGGACATTTTTCAAGATGTCACTAGCTACTTGCCCACATTCTATATCTTCCATGTCCTTCTCCACAATAAACACTGATGTAAAATACTTGTTTAGTATCTTCCCCCATGTCCTCCGGTCCCACAGATAGGTTGCCTTGCTGATCTTTGAAAGGTTCTATTCTCTCTCTAGTTACCTTTCTTGTCTTTAATGTATTTATAAAATCCCTTTGGACTCTCATTAACCCTATTTGCCAAAGGTAATTAATGTCCCATTTTTGCCCTCCTGATTTCCATCTTGTGTATACTTCTACTGCCTTTATACTCTTAAGGATTCAGTCGATCTCCGTTGTCTATACCTGACATGCGCTTCCTTTTTTTTTTCTTAACCAAAACCTCAACATCCTATGGATACTAAATGGGATGTTGTTGAGGCCTTGAAACAGGAAAGAAATCTTGGGGTTTTAGTGATGATGTCAATAAAACGAAATGTATCCAGGTTACATAAAACAAAGCAAATAAGATGTTGGATGGCAAAGATAGGATCATAATGTATAAATGCAGAGACGCTATTTTAAAACAGTCATGATTTGGAGATGCCGGTGTTGGACTGGGGTGTACAAAGTTAAAAATCACACACCAGGTTAACAGATGAAAGGCTTAACAGACAATCAATTTTTCAATGTATAATTTCAGTTACATCACACTATAAATTTTTGCTATAAATTCTGTGTGTTAGGATTGAGCTCTCCACTACCACCTGATGAAGGAGCGTCGCTCCGAAAGCTAGTATGCTTTCAATTAAATCTGTTGGACTATAACCTGTTGTTGTGTGATTTTTAACTTTATTTTAAAACAGTATTCAATCATGTCTACATTACTGTATTCCAGCGCAATCATTTCAGGTTTTTCATACAGTTCTTCATCGTGCTGCTTCTGTGATTTTCTTATTTCTTTGGCGTTTGGAGATACGACCATGAGCTATGGATTTGATTTCAGGGGTGCACATATGCTTATTTGGAAATGGGGAATCACACTTTTGTCTCTTTACCATATTAGTCTCTCTCTTTCAAACTAATCAGTATTGGAGGGAGTACAGGGGTTTTTCCTACAATTTAAGAGAATGAGGAAAGTATAAATGTTAAAAGCATTTTGAAGATAATCTCAATATTTATAAACTGTATGATGATAATGCATGTGGAAATATTGTAAATAAATTGCCAGTCTGCAGCTGCAACGTTTTCTGGAATCAGAATATTTGACTCAAAAGCTATGAATGAATTACTGCTTTAATTGAATAGTGAAGAAAGATTGTGATAAAATTTAATATCTAGTTAGGCACTACTGTAGTTGATTAGTTATAGATATTTTTAATCAACCTGTTCAGATGTGTTATGACAATATTATGGAGCATGTGGGACTTGAATCTAGGCCTCCTGGCTCAAGAGAAGGGACACTACCAGAGTACCACAATCAACATGTTCAGATATGTTGTGACACACCTCTGAAGCTGTTGGGACTTGAACCTGGGACTTGAACCCAGGCCTTCAGGCTCAAAGATAGGGACATTATTACTTCACCACAAGAATCCTAATTGAAGTGTTGTACATTTTAATTAATCACACTATCATTCCTTTTAGGGAACTGAAACCAGGTGAAGAAACAACGTGGAAGTGAAGAGCTAAAAGCTATACTGAGAAACAAGCAACTGTTGCATAAAGAAAATCAGCTCAAATGCCGTTTTACAAGTCTTGAATCTTCAATTAGGGATCCAGTGACAGTTCATTTCAATAATGCTGCTTTGTTCTATGACATTTTCACCAATCTCCATCTTCTTATCTTTGTGTAACAGAAAATTGGTTTAAATCCTAAAATTTGTCCAAGATTGTCCCCTTTGTATCACTGATGTAAAGTTTAAAAATGAACAGCAAATACTTCATTATTTGTTTCATTAGCCTGAATACATGTAAATGATGTGGCAGACCTAATAAAACTTACTGTATTTATTTTCACTTGAACCTTTTCTTTCAATATTTACAATTTTAAAGTTGTAAAATGTTAAGTGAGTAACATTTTGAACTCTTGATAATCCTACTGAACCTGATTGATGTTGTAAATCCTGGTGTGGAACTGTAGTATTTCAGTAGCTTAATTGCTTAACAAGATTGTTGGCAAGTATTCGAACAACTTAATTTGAAATGACAATAGAAGATGCTGGAAATACTCAGCAGATGGTGAATATAATGGCACACTATCTATCTATGCATCCAAATTGAATGCACCGTGGTATCATGTTCATGCATCTGCTAATTTCCCATCTTCCTTTTCATCCTCTCCCTTCATAAGTAAATTTGAGATATAATGCTGAAAATCATGACAGTCTGAGGTACCCATCACTGTGAAGAAGGCCAGTATTCAACAGGGGTCATATTCTGTTTGTGTGGACTGAACGTTGACGTTATATAATTTATAGAAAACTGGTGGCTTGCCTTTTTATAGCTTCTCTTTTCCATTTTGTTTTTGTTTCTCATTCATTTCAGAGATTATTTCATGGTTTGCCTATTAATTCTCCACAAACCCCACTCTGAAAATCATTGTCTTAAATTTGAAAGTTCCACAAACAGCAAAGTGATAATTACAGATTTTAGTTTTATTGATGTAGGTTATGTGATAAACATAGCCAGGATAATGAAGAAACATCCCTGCCTTTCACACAAATAAGGAAGAAATCTGGAGTCATAGGAAATGTACAACATGGAAACAGACCGTTCGGTCCAACTCGTTCAAGCTGACCAGATATCCTAACCTAATGCAGTCCCATTTGCCAGCACTTAGCCCATATTCCTATAAACCTTTCCTATTCATATACCCATCCAGATACCTTTTAAATGCTTTATTATACCAGCCTCGCCAACACTTCCTCTGGCAGCTCGTTCCATACATGCAGTACCCTCTGTGTGAAAAACTTGCCTCTTAAGTCCTTTTTATATCATTTCCCCTCCCACCCTAAATCTATGCCCTCTAGTTCCGGATTTCCCCACCTCAGGAAAAAGACCTTGTCTACTTATCCATGCCCCTCATGATTTTATACACCTCTAAGATTACCCCTCAACCTCTGATGCTCCAGAGAAAACGGCTCCAACCTATTCAGCCTCTCCCTATAGCTGAAATCCTCTAACCCTGGCAACATCCTTGTAAATCATTTCTGAACCTTTTCAAGTATCACAACATCTTTTCAATAGGAAGACTAGAATTGTATGCAGTATTCCAAAGGTTTCCTAACCAATGGCCTATACAGCCGCAATGTGACCTCCCAATTCCTATACTCAATGCTCTGACCAATAAAGAAAAGCATACCAAAATGCCTCCTTCACTATCCAATCTACCTACAACTCTACTTTCAAGGAACTATGAACCTGCACTCCAAGGTCTCTTTGTTCAGCAACACTCCCCAGGACCTTACCAGTAAGTGTATAAGTTTTGTTCTGATTTGCTTTTCCAAATACAGCACCTCACATTTATCTAAATTAAACTTCATCTGCCACTCCTCAGCCCACTGGCCCATCTGATCAAGATCCCATTGTAATCTGAGGTAACCTTCACTGTCCGCTACACCTCAAATTTTGGTGCCATCTGCAAACTTACTAACTATTCCCCCTATGTTCACATAGAAATCAATTATATAAATGACGAAAAGTATCAACCACTCAACTGCTTGATCCTGCTTTTCAAACTATTCTAACCAAGTTTAACATTTTATTCATGCAGCACTAGAGTGTCATCTAGATTTTACATTCGGGTAATTGGAATCGGACATGAAATCACAACCTTCTAACTCAGGCAAAGTACTACAAATGAATCATGACATATCTAAAAATGTATATTGTTTTTCTTAAAAAATTTTTTTGTTGTCAATTTCCAAATGCCTGGACACTAGCTAGGCTTCAGCTGACAGGTGGCAAGTAATATTCATGCCACACAAGTACCAGACAATGACCATCTACAACGAGAGACCCTAACCATTGACCCTTGGCATTTACATAGAACATAGAAGAATACAGCGCAGTACAGGCCCTTCGGCCCTCGATGTTGCGCCGATCCAAGCCCACCTAACCTACACTAGCCCACTATCCTCCATATGCCTATCCAATGCCCGCTTAAATGCTCATAATGAAGGAGAGTCCACCACTGCTACTGGCAGGGCATTCCATGAACTCACGACCCGCAGAGTAAAGAACCTACCCCTAACATCTCTCCTATACCTACCCCCCC
>NC_057719.1:26353425-26470917 GCF_004010195.1 Chiloscyllium plagiosum
CTTTTACCCCCACCTCTGACCCTACTAAAACATTTAAACCCTGGGACCTGCAACAGCCAATCCTGTCCCTGTTCTACCCATGTCTCCGTAATTTAAAGTCATTTTTATCACAGAATACCCAACTATCAACATCCTGGGAGTTACCATTGACCAAAACTCAACTATCTTTACAAATACATTGGCTACAGCTGAAGACAGAGGGTGGGAATCCTGCAGTGAGTAACTTACCTCACCACCTCACTCACATAGCACAAGTCAGGAATGCAATGGAAAATACTTTTCATTTCTTTGGATGGGTGCAGCTCCAACAGTACTCAAGAAGTTTTACATTATTTGGGGCAAAGCAGTGAACTGACTGGTAACAGTATTAAAATATTGATTCACAATAGTAGCAATGTGAAGTATGTAGAAGGTACACAAAAAAATTCAAAAGGCTGTTTAGACAGCACCTTCCAAACATCCACCCAGCAGATAACCATCAACTGCAAGTATCCCTAACTTGGAAACATATTGCCACTCCTTAAGTATCACTGAGTCAAAATTCTGGA
Organism: Chiloscyllium plagiosum; assembly: GCF_004010195.1. Classification (NCBI taxonomy): domain Eukaryota; kingdom Metazoa; phylum Chordata; class Chondrichthyes; order Orectolobiformes; family Hemiscylliidae; genus Chiloscyllium; species Chiloscyllium plagiosum. Next base: position 26,353,974 of record NC_057719.1, read on the forward strand.
ACTTTCTCCCTAATTGCGCTGTGCGACCACCTAAAAAAAAGTACTGCAACCAAACAAGTCAGCTTGCTTCCACTTTCTCAAGGCATCGAAGGATGGGAAATAAATGCCCACATCCTTTGAATGAATGGGAAATAGTTGGTTTCATGAGGATGTAATATTGCAACATAATCTCATTTACCATTGGCATCTAAAGGCGAGGCAAGAGCAATGGAAAATTATGCTGTCTACAGGGTTTGTTGAAAGATTTGCAGCTCAGGTACCAGACACAGCAAGAATGAAACCAAATAAATTCCAGAAGATACAGTACTGCAGCGCTTCACTGGAGGCTCCGAAGTACTGAGGATGTCACCTAGAAAGGGGTCGAAACGTGCAAAATCAATTTCCCACCTCAGCGAACATACCCACAACTACGGCTGTCTACAAACAGCAAAATCAGGTACGTGCAAATCCAACCACTGTCCTTCAATTCAGCCCTTGTAATTGTACAGCTGTGGGTTACCCTGGTGACAACGAAAAATCCTAGAAGCCCAGGTCACTGCAGTAATAAGACACTGGAAACCATGATTAGAGGCCTTCCATCCTGCTCTTCGAATGCTACCTAACCTGCTGTGCTTTTCCAGCACCACTCTAATCTTGATTCTGATCTTCGGCATCTGCAGTCCTCACTTTCGCCTACATCTCCCAATGCCACCAGAGTTGCACTATGAAATTTCAGAGAGAGAAGGCCCCAACTGCTTCCTCTACAACTCTGTCAATGCACGTAGGCAACCTTATTCCTGAAGTTGATCAGGCAAATGAAAGGTATACAGTACAGAAACACACCCTTCAGCCCAATTTGACCATGTCGTTCAAATTAATAGAATTGCCAATTAGGTGACATTTCTAATCTCTCATGCCTCACCATGCTGCCTGACGTGCTGAGAAACTCCAGCAGTTTTTGTGCGGGGTGGGGGTCTAATTTCCAGCATCTGCAATTTATTGTTTTTTCGTTTTGAGACTGATCACGTCAAGCTCGTGTAAACCTCACACTGGCTACACATATTTTACACCAACACGGCGTCTTCCGACAACATTCCTGTCTGGTCCTGCACGACAGAACGGAACAAATTGTACATTTCCGCCGGCAGCAGAATTGCGTCAAGTGGGATTCGGGAAATCCCGGGTCTCTATTGATTTCTTAAAAATCCCAATCATTTGATCGATTTCCGAGGAAAAGTGAGTCCGGTGAGTGTAGGGCTCAAAGCCAGGCCGGTCTAGCGCCGCTCACTGTTTACGTCGCAGGTACGGCTGTGTCTATCTGTGCGCGTGCGTGTGTCCCGACCGTTGATTGGTTCTTGGCTTTGACCCCGCCCTCGTGGGGGGGGCGGTCCGCCGCACAGGATGATGGTCCATCGTCCATCATGGAGGCGATATTTCACGAGAAAGTGAGTTGATGCGGAAATTACTGTTTAAAATGGCCGAGGTGGCGGCTGTTCGGGCCCTGAGAGGAGCGGCCGCAGTGGCGTTCGACGTCGTGTTGCAAAGGAGAAAACAAAATACACACACTCCCCCTCCCTAAGGCTGGGGATGGATTCGGGTAGGGCAGGGGAGCTGTGAGCTTCCGAAACAGTGTAGACAGGGGAGGAGGTGTTCTTCTCTCTGACTGAGGTGCCTTCGCACCCACCCACCCCACCCCACCCTGACTGAGGTGCCTTCGCACCCACCCACCCCACCCCACCCTGACTGAGGTGCCTTCGCACCCACCCACCCCACCCCACCCTGACTGAGGTGCCTTCGCACCCACCCACCCCACCCCACCCTGACTGAGGTGCCTTCGCACCCACCCACCCCACCCCACCCTGACTGAGGTGCCTTCGCACCCACCCACCCCACCCCACCCTGACTGAGGTGCCTTCGCACCCACCCACCCCACCCCACCCTGACTGAGGTGCCTTCGCACCCACCCACCCCACCCCACCCTGACTGAGGTGCCTTCGCACCCACCCACCCCACCCCACCCTGACTGAGGTGCCCCCCCCCGTCCATCTTGACTGAGGTATGTTTACCCATGCCCACCCACCTTGACTGAGGTACCTTCACCTACTGCCACCCACCCTGACTGAAGTGCCTTTACCCATCCCCCCCACCCTGACTGAAGTGCTTTCACCTCCCCCATTCACCTTGACTGGGGTGTCTTCACCCACCCAGCACAAACCTTCACCTTTCCTATTCTCAACACCTTTTTCAGCTTGTTATAATCTTAAATATATTGTTTGTACCAGTTTTTAACGTCCTGTTTCTGATCACTATTTCTGATTATTCCCATAAAGCATTTATAGAAAAGGTTTGTGTAAAACACCTTTAATTACTTTGTGAGGTTCAAAGATGATAGAGCATCATTTGAGTGTTGAGCAAAACTTGTTCTTGCACGATACAAGAGCACAATTTGTCAACTGCCTGACAATATTTGGTAAAGTTACAGTTTTTACAGTTTTACTTCAATATGGATGATCATTGTTCAGTGACTAATGTATAGAGGTTCATCTCTTTTTGATAGGAAATTGAATAGGGAGAACATACTCAGAATAGTTAAATGTCGGTTGTGATAACAATCTGACAACTTGCATACATTTCCCACATAGTTGTGGATATTGGAAGTATCAAAATATGAAAATAAAGATAATATAGTTAAAATGGGGACTAAATTTCAACTGCTTCCTGATCCAATTATCTATCTTCATATAACTTTATATCCTTTGAAGGCAGCACTCACCTTAACTCAATGTAAAATGTCACAGGATGTTACTAACTTAAAATTGTGGTAAATTTCATTGATTATGCAGCTATTTGTATTTTTTTAGTTCATATATACTGTAAATAACTCATTAAAATTAAACAATTTATACCTGGTAATGTAAGGCCTATATAATTCTGACTCTTGTGCACAGCAATATAACTGATGAGCTGCCTATGTATGTGTGAACTGTACAACTTCATGTACATTTATTTACTAATGGTTGTACTTGTTGGTGAGTCCCATTTTCTCTCATTCTGTATAACAACATAAGAAGTAGGAGTAGGCTGTATGCCACCCCATTCCCCAGAAGCCACTAAATCTGTTGTTGATCACATCTGCCCAACTCAGCCTGGAATATATTCAATGACCTAGTCTCAACTGTTCTAAGTGGAACAGTTTTAAAATCGCACAACACCACGTTATAGTCCAACAGGTCTATTTGGAAGCACTAGTTTTCAGAGCGCTGTTCCTTCATCAGATGGTTGCAGCGTTCCAAAAGCTAGTGCTTCCAAATAAACATGTTGGACTATAACCTGGTGTTGTGAGATTTTTAACTTTGTACACCCTAGTGCAACACCGACACCTCCAAATCACAAGTGAAACAGAACTCCAAATATTAATGACACTGCTCGAGAAGAAATTCCTCATCTGTTTTAAGTGGGGAAATCCATTGTTTCTCTTCTGTAACTGCTCCCCCACCCAATATCAGATCATATCCACTTCACAAAGTACTTTCTTTCTTATTTTTGTATTGTAATGAAATTTGGCTACAATACGCTTACTACTTTCATTCAGATCATTGATACATATAAAATAAATAGATGAGGTCGAGCACTGATCCCTGTGGGACTTCACTGGTTGCAGTATGCTAAGTTGCAAATTACCCACTTATTCTGATTCTCTCGTTTGTGTTAGGCAACCAATTCTTCATTCAAACTAATATAATCTCAAGCACCATGTGCTTCTAACTTATGCAGTACTTATGTTTCACTTTACTGAATTATGTTTAGAATATTCAAAGATACTACTTTTTGTTCATTCAGGAATGTAAGCTTAGCTGACTAATTGTCCACTCTTTATCCACTTTGCTTGTAACATGCTCAGAGAACTGTATAACACAGTAAATACGTTTTAAATTGTTTACTTTCTACACAAGCATATTGATAATATTATGGTTTTCTGATTGTATTATGTTTTCCAAATATCCAATTACTACCTCCTTAATCATGGATTCAAACATTTCCCCAGTGACATGGTAGGCTAACTGACCTATATTTCCTGCTTTGTCTGCTGCCATTCATGAGATGATACTGTTGTAGCTGTCCAATCTGCTAAGAAATTTCCAAAATTTCATTTGGATTTTTCTTTGATGTGTATATATTTGATATGCGTTTGAACATTGTTATAGAAATGATTGAACTAAATTTCTTGTACTTCATGTTACTGTTCTGAACACAGATTAGAGAAAAGAGGCTTTTAAAATTTATTGCTAATCTATTTTTGACTATTTCATTTGGAGTGGGAGAATAGAAATTTCATTGGATGTACAAGCTTTTCCTTTCAAAGCTAATTGAGGTGACAAAATAATCAAAAACAAAAGATAATTTGAAAAAAAAGGAAAATTAAAGAGAATGTTTTATGCAGCAATTTGTTCAAAGTTGGAATGCACTTAAAGGGTGATAGAAGCAACTTAATAATGTTCAATAACAAATTTGTTAAACTTCACAGAATCATCTATTCTGCCCTTATTGCCACCACCCACTTTCTCCCTGTAACCTAAATACATTCCTCCTTTTCAGACAATAACTCATTTTATTCTTGAATAGATCAATTGAACGTGCCTCCAGTAAAATCTTGAGCAACGCATTCCAGATCCCCACCTACAGGAAAAAGCTTCTCATGCTTTTTACCAGTTATCTTAGATCTGTGCTGCCTTATTTTCAAAACTTCAACTGAGGAGAAATTTTTCCTTAATTACTTTGTCCAGATTCTCCTTTTCTCTTTTATTATTTCATGTGATCAGCATTTTTTGCTCATTCCTAATTGTCCTTAAATGGAATGGTTTGGTCAGCCATGTCAGAGAGCAATTAAAAATCAACCACGTTGTTTAGGTCTAGAGCCACATGTAGGCCAGACTGGGTAAGGAGGATAGATTTCCTACCATAAAGGATGTGAGTGAACCAGATGGGTTTTTAATGACAGGTAATGATAGCTTTGTGCTAGCTTTATTTTATGTAATGAACCAATATGATTACTGGACAAGTCAGATGCCAGACAGGAACCAGGCTTGATAGATCATAATTTTATTTGTTTTGGCTTTAGAAAAGTGGTCTCTCACTGAGACATGAGCAAATAAGGCTGAAGATTTTGCTTCTGTGACCAAACTGAAGTTTATTGCAAAAGAAATAACGATAAAGTAGAAATCCAAACTATCTATTTATAGTACAAATTCAAAGGTTCTAAACACATTAGAACCCCATTAATCCCAAAAATTCCTTTAAGTTTAAAAAAAAACAAAGCTGCCTTTATTTCATGCCCAGAACACTCCTGGTACAGTTCTCAACATATCACTCCTGGTACAGTACCCAAACATCACACGTAATATTCATTTCAGTATCTAACAGCTTGGTAAGTTGTCAGTTGGGAAGTTATTTATTAAACTAGAACTCTGATAGCTTATTCCTAAGGCTGTCATACACTTAAACTTCAATGCAAAAAACTAAAATAACTGCTCCATCTTTAGCTCGACATGCTAAAATATTGAGCATCCTCCTTAGATTCAAATACATACTTATGTCTTTGTTAAATACAACTTCTCAGAAGTAGGCCATTCAACCCTTTAAGCTGTCTCCTTTGTTCAATAGATTTTGGTTGATCTGTTTGTCCCCTGAACTCCACACAATCATTTGCCCCTGAAAGCCTTTCTGTTCCCTTGCCCAACATGAATCGATTTACCTCTGCCTTACAAATACTCAATGATTCTACCTTGTGAAGCCGAGTTGAAAAGTCACACAACGCTCTGAGAAAAGAACAATTCTCATCTCTATTCTGAAAAGGCAACCAATAATTTCAAAAGTGTCCTTTTGTTCTGCATTCTCATAAGAGTAAGCATTCTTTTCACATCCACCCTGTCAAAACAATTCAGAAGTATTGAACGTCTATCAAATCACTCCGTCTTCTAAACTCCAGAAATAGAGATCTATGGTGTGATACCAAGTAATTACAGAATAATATGGGCTCATATAACATAAGCACATATCATGCATGTATCTAACTTTTTACATAGGCGGGCTACAATTGCACTTTGTCTCAAAGAAAGATCCAGTCAGTGGAGGATCATGCTTAGCCTGTGCAGTAATGTTGACCTTAATGAATAGTGACCAACTATGACATTTTAGCCTTGAACAGGAAGAATAGCCATTTGACAACTTACGAGAGCCTGCCGGGATTTGTGCAACTGTACATTGGTATGTGTGATTAAGTTCAGGAAAGGCACCAAGAAATTTGTGAGGGAACTAAATCTTGTTTAGATTCTCTCTTGTTGGAGGTTCTAATTGTCTGATACCTGCCTGCTGTTAATATTACTTACCACTTAGGCAATGTTTGAATTTCATCAGGTTCTTTTCGTATGCAGCCTGAACTGCTTCAGCATCTAAGGAGTCATAAGGACACTGTGCAGTCATTAGTGATGTCCTCACTTTTTTCCTTAAGGAGGAAAGGTCAGTGGCATACTAGATGGTTGAGCCTAGGGCACTACCCTGAGGATCACTTGCAGCAATAGGCTGGGACCAAGATGATTGACCACCTTCAACTGCCGCCATCTTGCTTTGTGCTTGGTGTGTCTCTAATCAGTGGAACGTTTATCTCCTGATTTCCATTGACTTCAGTTTTGCTTCTACTTTTTGATGCCACACTCTGTCAGATGCCAGTTCTGACATCAAGTACAGTTGCCACCCCCCAACCCAACTTTGTTTCTTGACTTCAGTATTACCGCTAGGATATTGCCAGCACCTATATGCTGACTGTATTCAGTGTATTCAGCCAATTCTTGATACCATGTGGAGCGAATCAAATTATCTGCAGATTGACATTTGTGATTCTGTTGATGTCAGCAGTTGGCCAAGATGGCCAACACTTCCGGTTGAAGATGATTGCAAATCCTTCAGCCTTGCCTTTTGTACCAACATACTGGGTCACCCCATCATTGAGGGTGGGAATATTTGTGAAGTCTCCACCTCCTGTTTAGTTGTTTAATTATCCATCATTACTCTCAATTGGATGTGGCAAGCCTGTAGAGCTTAATTCTATTAATAATATGCTGTTTTCTCAGTTTATTTTGCATGCACTCTTGTGCTATAGCTTTAACAGACTTGACACTTTATTTTTAGTATACAACACCGAGTGCTCTTTCTGCAATGGTTACCTGAATGCCTCATTGAACCAAGGTCATTTGTGAGATGACCTGGGCCATGTGATTGAGTGCAATTCTGCTGTCATCAGTGGTCCACAGCAGTTTATGAATGCACAGTTTTGAGCTGCTAGACCTGTTCTGATGTTTTCCTGTTCAGCATGCTGTTAATGTCATAACAGCTGTAACGTTCTATATTCTATATGATTAAAGATATCCTCCTGGTGTAAATTGCATAAACTGATATATCTGTGACAGTGGATTGTTGAGGATGAGATGAAGTAAGCTTGCTCTTAAGATTTAAGATTCAGGCCCAGTCTGGCAGATATTTGACGTGATATTGAGCCACTATTGGCGATGGACATTGAAGTTCCCCACAAAGACTATGTTTTGTTCACTGGTCACTGTGTTTCTTCCAAGTGCTGTTCAACACAGGAGTGTACTGATACATGAGTTAATGAAGGGTGTTAAGAGGCACTGGTAATCAGCAGGAAGATATCATGAGACGTCATGTGCTCCAGAGTCAATGTAGGGGACTACAAAGTCCACTTCTTCTCTCCTGTATACAGATGTAGCACTTTTTAAAATCACTCACAGGCATCAGTGGATGTAATAAAATTTACTGCCCATCCATAGTTGCCCTGATCAGGTAACCTGGAAACTAATCGCAACTACAGAAGTGACCTTCCATGTTTCCACACTCGAAAGCACCCAAAAAAGTTCTGGATGTTCCAGATGCTGACCTGCAACATAACCAGCCGCAGAGTGAGTACATGAACTACATGATGAAGCAATAATGATGAATGAATAACCTCTACCGAACCTGAAGGACCATGAATGCTTGTTAGGGCAATTTGATGAATCCATCAACATTGCCAACCCAGCCCAGATTCTTTTCTAGAAAGAAACCAAAAAAACATGCAATTTTCATGCAGAATGGGAAAAGGAATTTGTTAATAACTGTAAAATATGAGAGCATTTGCTTTATATGTTACTGAAGTAAATTGTTAAATATTATGGAAAATTTGGATCAATGCCAGACAATAATGCACAGTAAATTCCATGACAGTTTTCCCTTGAATGGGCTGCTTTTGACAAAGAAAGTTGAAGTCTGCTTGAAAGTTCAACCATAAGTTTATTCTAAACCAGCAAAAGATAAAGCCTGCAAAGAAGCACTGTTGTATTTCACCTTTGCCATCTTCTGGCAAAACACAAGAAATCATTCACAGATGGTGAGTTAGCAAACAAGCAATGACTGTGACCACTGACTCTTTATTCAAAGACTTTTAAAATCAAATAATAGTGGCAATCTGGAGCATGTCACTTGGTGCTTCCACAGTAGCATAACAAGTTGAATCTTTGTCCAAAGATGTCTTTCAGCAACAAGAGAAAGAACTAAAGGAATATGAACGCATCTTACTGCAGTTTGAATCAGTCAATGTGACCAAAACAGCCCAGCTGATTTGTTTTGGTGGATGTGATTTTTAAGGACATTATAACTAAGTAAATCTGCTTGCCCTTTTGCGCTTGAAAGAGAAAGCAAAGGATGTGGATGTCTACCACCAATTCAAAGGTTACGTTCTTGAGAAAAAGATTACAATCAAAAAATTGATTTACAGCCCAACTGATGATGCACCAGCCATGCTTGATACAAATGCAAGTTTTGTTGCATTTTGCAGAAATGATCCTGATTTCCTCTTTGTCAATAACTGCTGTATAATCCACCAGCAAGCAAAGGCAAGTAACGTTATGGACATTTGTCATGTAATAGCAGTTGTTAAGTTTGTAAACTTGATTCAAGCAAGAATCCTTCAGCACCATTTGCTTAAATCCTTACTCAGTGAACCTGATGCTGCTTACAGTGAACTAAGCCTCCATGCTGTTAGGTAATTAAATGGAGAGAAGTCCTGCAAAGATGTTTTTTTAGATCTGATGCCTAAAATTATCTATATTTGCTTAAAGCAAGGAATGAAGTATGCAGTAGCTATCAAACAATGCATAGTTGCTTGACTTCAGCATTTGTCAAATGCTGAGCTATCACATGCAGGGGAGGGGTAGGGACGTACACATATGATCAGCGTTGTGAATGTGTTCAAAGTGAAACTGGGTCTGTTGCCCTCCCATTCAAAAAACAAAACACTGCAACACTTCCAGGGCCTGGAAAAGATACTAAAGATAAAATAAAAATGCTTCCATCCAAACAACATCTATGCAGACCTGAGGAAGTTAGCAGACAATTTCAGGAATTAGGTGTGATGGAGTAGATCATCGTGTTTGTCTGCAAGTCTATCCCTTCAAGTAGATATTAGTGAATTGGCAACCAGATTCCACCAGGAGTTTGATTTATAAGGCAGTGGAGTTGATATGGAGGTCATTACTATACAAAATGATCTTGAATTGAAAGTCAAATCAAGGAACAGTGATCTTTGAGGACTCAGAGAAAAATAACCACCTTTGTCATCCTGTGCTTTTAAAGCAAAAGCTTATTTTGACTCCATATACCTCTGTGAGGCAGCATTCTCCAAAATTAAGATAATCAAGTATCACAACTGCCACAAAAACCCATTTGATGTGCTGCATGTGATTAGCAGCCTCAAGCTACAACAAGTCTCGAGCTCAATGGCAGATAATGTACATTCAGCGGTGGTGCATTGAGACTTGGTGAGCAGAGGATAAAATGAATAATTGAATATTTTTTGTTTTAGATTTGTACAGCACTAAAAATAACTTGTATTTTCTTTGGGGTTGCTCCTGGATTGCACTTAAATTTAAATTTAAAAAGTGCTTAAGAAGGTTGGAGATCATTGATCTAGATGGCAGTGGTGATGCATTTGAAAGGTGCTGTCTAAGGAGGCTTGCTGAATTTCCACAATGCATTTTGTAGGTGGTACACACTGCTACTGAGTGTTGAAATGAGTGAATGTTTGTGGATGTGGTGCCAATCATACAGGCTGCTTTGTCCTGGATGGTGTTAAGCTTCTTGAGTATTGTTGGAGCGGCACTCATCTAGGCAAGTGGGGAATATTCTATCACACCCCTGACTTATGCCTTGCTGATGGTAAATAAGCTTCAGGAAGTCCAGGAAATGAGTGACTTGCGAAAGCCTAGCCTTTGACCTCTGAGGCCACTGTATGTATATTGTTAGTCCAGTGCAGTTTCTGGTAAATGGTAAGCTCTAGGATGTTGATATCAGGGATTTGCTGATGGTACTAACATTGAATGTCAAGGGTGATGGTTAGATACACTCATTGGAGATGATCGTTGGCCTTGCACTTGTGTGGCACAAATGTTCTTTGGCACTTAGAGTCATGGAGCTGTACAGCACACTTGTGAGCCTAAACCTGGATATTCTCCAGATTTTCCTAAATTAAAATCATAACCTGCTTCAGTATCTGAGGAGTTGCAAATGGTTCTGAACATTTTGCAATCTTCAGCAAACATCCCCACTTCTGACCTTAAAACAGAGGAATGGTCTTTGATGAAGCTGAACATGGTTGTGCCTATGACACACTTGCAGAGATGAAGTGAGGTGGAGCTGAGGTCCTGTGACTCCAGTTTTGCTTCAACTCCTTTACGCCATCAGTCAAATTCGACCTTGATGTCAAGGACAATCGCGCTCTCCTTACTTCCACACTTCAGCTCTTTTGGATCGTGTTTAAACTGAGGCTCCACTGAGGTCATGAGGTAACTAGATTTGGCAGACTCAAACTGAGTGTTAATAAGCTGATTATTACTGAGTAAGTGCTGTTTATTAACCCTGCTGATGACCCCTCACATCATGTTGCTAATGATTGAAAGTAGACTGTGGGAGTGGTAATTGGCTGGGTTAGATATGTCTTTGTGTACAGGACATACCAGGAATTTTTTCACAGATGGCAGTAACTGTATTGGAGCAGTTTGGCTGGAGGCATGGCAAGTATTCAGGGCTATTGCCAGAATGTCGTCAGGACCCATAGCCTTTGCAGTATCTAGTGTCTCCATTTGTTTCTTGATTTCATGTGGAGTGAGGTTGTAAGTTTGCTCATTGAGCTGGTGCGTTTGTTCTCAGACATTTTGTCACCATGCTAGATAACATCAGGAGTGAGCCTCAGGTGAAGCGTTGATGTTCTGTCTCACTTGCTATTTGTGTCTTGGTTTGTTGTGGTAGGTGGTATTGTTTCCAGTTTTGTTTTTTAAAAGGTACGTCTATATGTTTGTTAATGGAGTTCCAGTTTGAATGCCAGGCCTCTAGGAATTCCCGAGCTTTGTCTTTGTTTGGCCTGTCCCAGGATGGATGCATTGTCCCCAGTTAAACCGGTGTCCCTCTTCGTCTGTGTGTATGGATACTAGTGCTAGTTGGCCATGTCTTTTGGTTGCTAGTTGGCCATGTCTTTTGGTTGCTAGTTGGTGCTCATGTATCCTGATGGCTAGTTTCCTGTCCATCTGTCCAAAGTAATGTTTGTTGCAGTTCTTACAGGGTGTTTTACTGCTGACTGTGAATATGGGGTCCTTTAAATTCATAAGTAGTTTTTTAATGGGATAGTAGGTTTTTTGCCTAGGGGCCGGAGTAGTCTGGTGGTCATCTCTGAAATGTCTTTGATGTATGGTAGGGTGATTTAGAGTCTCTGGGCATGTTGTGTCTTCCTGTTTAGATCCATTGTTCAGGAATTGGCAGACTGCACTTATCAGGTAACCATTGTTCCTGAATACTGTATGTTGTATAGTGTTTCTCCTCAGCTTCTCACACTTCCAGTGTATTGTGGCTTGTTTAAATCATGTCCTGATGCAGCTCTGTTTGAGAGTGTTGGGATGGCTGTTTCTGTAGTTGAGTATCTGGTCAGTATGTGTGGCTTTCCTGTAAACGTTTGTCCACAGTTCTCCATTGGCTTTTTGTCTACCATGACGTCCAGGAAGAGGAGTCTGTTATTGTTCTCTTCCTCTTTGGTGAATTTTCTACTGTTGGGGATATTGTTTGCGTTAGTCATATATCCTGATGATAAAGGTGTTATCTACGTAGCGGACCCAAAGAAGGGCTGTTTGTTCTAACCTCTGCATAACTGCTTCTGCTGTAATACCTGATATTGGTGATCCTATAGGCGTCCCATTGAAATCTTTTGTATATCTTGTCGTTGATGGTGAAGTGGGTTGTGAGGCACAGGTCCAGGAGTTTGAGGATGGTGTCCTTGCTGATGCAGTTGACACTGTCAGGTGTTTATATCCCTGCTTTCTTTAGCAGTGAGGCCAGTGTTCCTTTGACCACTGTTTATTGATGTTTATTGATGTGAATTATCACAGGAAACCATGACCCCATCATCCTCTACCTAGGTGTCTTTGATGAGGAGGAATTCCTGGGTGGAGTGGATGAAATGGGTTGAGTCTTCTACCCTCTCAAAGCGCATCCCTCCACTCCAATCCCAACCTCACCATTAAACCAGCGGACAAGGGGGAGTGCAGAGGTAATTTGGTGCACCAACCCCTACACCGCTGAAGCCAGGTGCCAACTAATGAGCACCACCTCCTACTGACCCTTGGACCGTGAGCTTACCTCCCATCACCAAATCATCATCTCCCTGACCATCCTACAATCTCAACACCTCATGGAATCTCTCATCCACAACCTCCAACTTCAGTCCCAGAACCCTGCACTGCCTGGTTCTCTTACCCAAAATCCACAAACCTAACTGCCCTGGTCAACCCATCGTCTCCACCTGTTACTGTCCCATCAAACTTATTTCCTCCTATCTTGACACCATCTTGTCGTCTTTGGTCCAGAAACTCCCCACATATTCTTGGATGCTGCCTGACCTGCTGTGCTTTTCCATTGCCACACTTCTCGACTCTTCTACTATGTGTTTTAGTTTTCGTTGAAGTTCCTTTGCTAGCCTGTATGTCAGTGTGCCAGGAAGTGAGACTTTGGATCGGAGGGGGTCACCTTATTTGTGTACCTTTGGTAATCTGTAGAAACAGAGTGTGTTGGACCCTTCTGGTTTCATTCTTTGAAGCCTGTCTTGTTAATTTCACCTGTTCTTGTGTAGTTTCCTCAGGTTTGCTGTAATGTGGTTTTCTTGCTGTGGAGTTGGATCCATTGCCACCTGTTGGTAGGTGTCGGTTAGTAATGTGTTAGCTTTTTCAATATAGTGTTTTTTCAGAACCATGTCATATGCCTTTTGTCCACAGTTAGGATTACAATATTTCTGTCTTTTCGGAGTCCTTCCAGGACTTTTCTTTCAAGTGTGTTTAGAGTATTCCCTTCTTTCTTTCTGCTTAGTGTTAGTGCTCCTGTCTGTCTGATGGCCTGCTGGGTTTCTTTGAGTCTGTTGTCTTTTAGCGTGGATTCCAGTGCTGCTCGGAAGTCCTTTTTGTCCGGGTCCCTGTCATTGTAGTTCATCACTTGTACTAGGACGGCTTTTTCAGTGTCTGTAAATGGCCGGTCAGACAGGTTCTTTATCCAGTTCTCTGATTTGTCCATTTCATTGCTATATTTGAGCTTGGTTAGTTTTCCTTGTAAGGCTAGTCTTTTCTTTGTCCTGATCTCTGTTGTTTCATGCTGATGGCTCGTTCTAGTGCAGTTGTCCATTTGTGGTTGGTTGCGTTAGTGTACAGAGTTTCTTGGCGCGAAATTTCTCATTCGTATTTGTGGAGTCAATTGTGGGCATCGTTTATCATTTCTCATAGCATTCTGCGGCCATTCTGTTTTGCTAGTCTCCTGGCTTGTGGGTGTTGAGAGGTGGTTTGTATTTGACACATTGTGTTTCCTGAGACACGCGGGCATACAGACTAGCAAAGGAACTGCAATGGAAACTATAATACCCGGCGGAAGACTCTACCCACTCCATACAGGAATTCCTTAACATCATCAAAGACACCAAGATAGAGGACATCAAGGTCATGGTTTCCTATGATGTGATGGCCCTATTCTGCATAGAAGTTGTTTGGATGGAACAATTTTTTTTGTCTTTCATTTTTTCTTTAGTATTTTCTCCAGATTCTGGAAATGTTGCAGTGTTTTATTTCTTAATTGGGAGGACAGTAAGCAAACTGACAACCTGAGCGACAGATCTCCAAAATCTCGTGGAGTGAATTGAATTGACTGAAGACTGGCAACTGTAAAGTTGGGGATCTCCAGAGAAGGGCAAGATGTGTCATCCAGATTATTTCAAATGTTTCAGCCTTAACTTTGCACTGATGTACTGGGCTCCCTCATTGTTACGGATGGCGTTAGTTGTGGAGCCTCCTATGGCTTGATAGTAATGGTAGAATGGTTTACCTGGTCTTCTGAGTGACAGGCCAACCTAGGGATGATGGTGTCTGAGAAACTAACCACACTGTATGTTTCATTTGACTATAGTGGGCTTTTACTTGACCAGTGGTTTGTCCCAATTTTTGGAAAAATCCTACTGATATTAATGGGAAGTTATTTGCAGGGACGATTAGCTAGAGTATGTGTCTGTTACTTTCAATGCCAGGCAGTCCATCCAGTATTTTTTCTACTCTTCTATAATGCAACTGCATGGCTTGTTTGGCCAGTTCAGGAGGTAAGTAGGAATCAATCCCCGTGTTGAGAGTCTGGAATCACATTTACACCAGACTGGTAATAGATGGCAACTCATAGAAATTATATTATATAATATAGTCACGAGACTATATTATATTCCAGATTTGTTTACTCATTAAAAAAATGTAATTCCACCTGCTGCCACGGTTGGCATTCAAAGTTGTGTCTCTTGAACACTAGCCTGGGCCTCTGGAATATTAATCCAGCCACATTGCCACTATGCTGATTGAACTCATGATGATACAATCCCTGTAGTGATTGAGTTTATGATGTTCGGATCCTATACTATTCCTTGCACACACCTAATAGTATAATGAGTCATTGTTTACCTTGAAGTTTGCTATTCCAGATGCTTTGTGCATGAAAGTTAGACTTAGTGTATGGAAAATGTAAACCTGTCTGAGAGTTGAACTTTAGTTCCAATTGATAAGAAACATGAATTACAACATGCATTTTTAGTTTTATTTTCAAATTTTAAACAATGTAGATTGGTTTCCTAATCACGAAAGAATTGAGTATTTTTGTGCAGTATTGACTGAAGTACACCATAGTGCAGGAGATCTGAAGCTGCAGTTCATATGAAAGTTTGCTGAACTTTACTCTGCTTGATTCCACAGCAAGAAGGATCCCTTTGTGCTCAGCATTGCCTCAACAATTTGTTGCAGGGAGAGTACTTCAGCCCTATAGACCTCTCTACAATTGCGCAACAGTTGGATGAAGAAGAGCGAGAAAGAATGGCAGAGGGAGGAACTGGTACAGAAGAATACAGAATATTTTTACAGGTCAAAATGCAAGCTAACTTAACATCAGTTTCAGTGATGCTGCTGTGCATAAGCCAGTTGTCATAACTCAGTAATAAAAGCAGAAAGTGCTGGAGAAACTCAGCAGGTCTGACAGTCATTGATGAAGATAGAAACAAAGTTAATGTTTCAAGTCCACTATGACTCTTCGTTTTTCTTTTCTGTTCAAGCTGTCAACTTTGTTTCTCTCCACAGATGCTGCCGGATCTGCTGAGTTTTTCCAATACTATCGCTTTTTATTTCAGAACTCCAGCATTCACTGTATTTTGCCTCTCTATGCCACACTGGATAGTGAAGAAGGCTTTTGGTCAGTCCATTGGGGATAGGAGTAAGGAGGTCATTTGGAATACTGCATGCAGAGTCAAAGTGTGGCACTAGAAAAGCACAGCAGGTCAGGCATTGTCCAAGGAGCAGGAGAATTGATGTTTCAGGCATAATTCGTGATGAAGGGCTTATGCCCGAAACATCGACTCTCCCGCTCCTGGGATGCTGCTTTTCCAGCACCACACTTTTCGACTCTAATCTCCAATATCTGCAGTCCTCACTTTCTCCTATACTGCATGCAGTTCAGGTCTCCATGCTATAGGAAGAATGTTGTGAAATTTGAAAGGGATCAGAAAAGATTTACAAGGATGTTGCCAGGGTTGGAGGATTTGAGCTATGGGGAAGGGCTGAATAAACGTAGACTTTGTTTTACCTGGAGCGTCAGAGGCTGAGAGGTGACCTTATAGATGTTTACAAAATCACGAGGGGCATGGCTAGTGTAAATAGGCAAGATCTTTTCCCCAGGATTGGGGGAGTCCAAAACTAGAGGGCATAGGTTTAAGGTCAGAGGAGAAAGATCTAAAAAGAACCTAAGGGGCAGTTTTTTTCACGCAGAGGGTGTTACGTGTATGGTGTCAACTGCCAGAGGAAGTTGTGGAGGCTAGAACATTTAAAAAGCATCTGGATGGGTACATGAATAGGATGAGTTAAGGGATATGGGCCAAATGCTGGCAAATGGGACTAGATTTATTTGGGATAACTGGTCGGCATGGACGATTTGGACCAAAGGGTATTATAGCTCTATGACTCTGTAACTCAGTCGTAGTGGGCTGAGAAATGGGAAATGAAATTTAATGTTGATAAATGTGAGTTCTTGCATTTTGGAAAGTCAAATCAAGGCGGGAGTTGCATGGTGAATGGTAGGGCCTTAAGCAGTGTAATGGAATGGAGGGACCTTGGAGTTCAGGTACACGGTTCTCTGAAAGTGGAGGCACAGGTAGACAGGACAGTGAAGAAGGCTTTGACACACTGACCTTCGTCAGTCAGGGCATTGAGTAAAGACATTGGGAAGTTATGTTGCAGTTGTACAGGTTGCAGGTGAGGCCGAACATGGGGTATTGTGTTCAGTTTTGGTCACCTTGGCAATACGTTCCAGGCAGGAGTCACCATCTGGATGCAATTTTTTTTTAATGTTATCTCTGATTCTTTTACCAATCACCTTTAATCTTTTTGAGTGACAGGATTTAAGATAAGTTGTTAAACCAAGGCCTCATTTGCCATCTAAAATTATGACAGTTTTTTTTGCTGATGTCAAGAGCAACTTTATAATTGTAACAATACTCTTGTTATAGTTAAAGCCAAGGAACTATTAATTGCTCGATGAAATTATACAGATTTTTGCATACTTTGTCTGCCAATAAAGAAAAGGCACCTTTCGCATTAGTCCATGAACCATGACCATCTTGCGTTTTGTTTTCTTTCAATGTAGCAACCTTCAGGGAACATGGATGATAGTGGATTCTTTTCAATTCAAGTAAGTATTTGATTTTAAACCTAAAAATCCATTTTATTTAGCATGCTAAAAGTATTATGAAGCATCTTTTTTTTTCTGTTGTAATTGAAAAACAGATTTTTTAAAGAAATTATAGCATACGGCATCCACAAGCTGAACTTAATTAGAATAGTTTGATTTGTTATTTCCTCTTTGATATTTTGCTTCTTTACTTTTCTCATTTTAACTTCCTATCTGGTTTTCTAAGTCAGTTTCTTCAAATTGTTTCTCAGTCTATTCTGCAACCACCATTTCATCTCTATGGTAGCAACATGCACTGTCTTAGTGTAGAAAAATATGCAGTAATGGAATTTTCAGTATTTGAATCCCTGTCCCAAGTTATCACTTCCATACTACTTAATTATTAAAATAGCACATGGCGAATGTGAAGCTGGCATACCCATCAAAGAATTGAAAGGGATGGGAATAGGATAATGCAAGTAAAATTTGGAGTAATTACAAATGGGCAATGTTTCAGTTAATAATAAGCATGAAGTAACTGTCATGTATTTTCATGGCTGACTTGACAAATTAATAGTTTTAACCGTTAAATGAATCAAGAAAATGCACTTGTTCTGAGAGGTGGCAAGCATTGAAGATATTGATGAAATGAGTAGCATTTCTGAAGCTCTGTCTATGTCTCTCATTACCCATAATACTTATTCATCACTGAAAATGTGTTGCTCTCAAATGTACTTTTACATACTCTTTTTGGCAGGATGGAATTACCCAAACCATGGCTATATCAAGATATGATCATAAGAATGCTTTGTACCCAATGCGTAATTATTGTGTTTTTATTTTATGTTTGCCAACAAAGAAAACAAAACTTATTCCTTGAGGCAAATTTATGCAGGCTGAATAAACTTCATTTGTTCATGTTTATGCTTAGCCTGCTCAACAATCTAATCTGTATTTCATCTGGCAATGTAACATTAATATTTGTATAATACAATATATAAACGATGTATGTACCATCACGTTAGAGCTAATATGTATTTGCTTGTAGAATTGATGCATGTGCAAGGTATAAACTAAAATATTTTTTGTCATCTTTTCCAAGCTTTATTTATCAAGGTATAGGTCAAACCGCAGATGAACAATAGCACCTGAGGCTACCAATGATTTGTTATCCTCCAGTAACCCTCTTGTGCACTTTCTCCAAATTCTTTTTTAATTGGACACACTAAGATTTCAACATGCTACTGTTCTTCTGATCAGTAAGGATGAAGAGATTTGATTGGCAAATGGAAGAGGGTATATTTTACTTGTTTTAAAGTTCACCCTAAAATGGTAAAATAAACCAACAGGTTAACATAGAAATGGAGTGCTGAGAAATTAGTTGTAGCATTCTGTGAAATCAGAAGTAGTTTTCCTCACAGGAGGAAGGAACCTTTTCTTCTCGCATTCTCTCTACCTTTCTTTCACCCCACTCCCAAAACCTGCCACAACTGCCAAACACCTCTGAATGTTGGGTCAATTGAAAACTTTCAAGACTGAGATTTATAGTAAGGATATCAGGGGATATATGATATAAGAAACAATCAGTTTAATTACATTTCTTTACATTGTGAAAAATAACTACAAATACTGAAGACAAATAATTATAGTCCTGAGTGTAAGGTGGAAGAGGGAAGGCTCCAGGAAAATGAAAGCAATATGTTGAAGCATATCTTACAGTTAGTGCATATACATTTGCATGTGTGAAAATAAGTTGCTTTTCAAATTAATTTTATATGATTCCTATTGTATTGTTAATATCCAAAAATTGTATTGCTTATACCCAAAGAACTTTCAAAGCAATTTTATTTCTGCAGGTGATTAGTACTGCCTTGAGTGTATGGGGTTTAGAGATTACCCTCTTCAACAGTCCAGAATATCAACGGTTAAAGATTGATCCAGTGTAAGCCACATTAAAGTACTGTATATGTAAATACAGCATGTTTTCAGTAGTTAAAGTTTTTTTTAAATTGCAGATCTGTTTTCAGGTTTTGGATTCAGTTTGTTAATCTATGCTCTTTAAAACTGTTACAATTATATAATAGACATTTTATTTGGAAGATAGGCTTTTTAAAAAAATTGTTGATTCTTTCAACAAATTGCTTGTGAAATAGTTTAAGGTCTATCTACGTGTTTGTTGTTTCCACAGAATTGAAAGAGCATTTATTTGCAACTACAAAGAACATTGGTTTACAGTACGAAAATTAGGAAAGCAGGTAGTTAACTCTTTAACATTAAAGAGCTGCTATGGAATTTTGAAATTCATCTCCCAATATCAGAAGAATAAGAGTATTCAATTTGCAAAATCTTTCCAATATTTTCCACAATTGTTTTAGCTCTTTGTTTAACATTTTTTTAGATTTGTTAAATTTGCTGTACAGGCCTACAGTTAAGTCTTCCTTCTGTCGCAGGAACTCTCATTACTTTTCATCTTTCTTCTTTAACATATAGCTTCACTTGGAGTGAAAAAGAAGTGCCAACAGATTGAGTTGCCTTTTCAAGACAAATTTTTTAAAAATATTGTTACAGTTTCATTAGTTTTATGGTTCAGTAGGTGTTGCCTTTCCCTACCTGAATCAGGTTTCTTTCTAAGCTGCAGCATCAGAATGGCCCTGACCAAAGCCACAATTACATTCTCTATGACAGTGACCATTGTGCCTTATCCCTGCCAAGTTTCTCTGCAGCCTTTTACACAATTGATGACATCATCATCTTTAAATTCTCTTCTGTAGTCCAGCTTAGTGGCACTGTTACTATTTGTTTCCCTTCATACCCACGTAGCCAGATAATCTCCAGCAATGCCCTTTGTTCCAGATGTCAGGATCTGTGGACTCCAGAACCATCAATCCTCAGCTGTGTCCTCTTTCTCTTCTGCCCGTTGTCTCTTTGCAGCACCATCTTCTGATGTGATTTGATTCCATGTATGTGTTGATGACATAGGGCTATAATTTTAAGTGCCTGCTTCAGCCCTTGCACTCAATGAAATCAAACTTGTCAGACATCCAGTCTTGTTTGAGTTGCAGTTTCCTCCAGCTAAGCAACCAAAGGCATTGCCTTGGGTCCTCAGGACAAACTTTCTAGCAGTGACAATGACTATTTTCCTCCTAGGCCACTGTTATAGTTTGACACAAGCTGTTTGTAATTTTGGAGCTTGTCTGATTAAGCTGAATCTCCCCATAGTCTCACCAATAAATTGATTTCCTGCTACCACCTCACTAACTTTGGCTGTCCCTATTTGGCTCCACTAATCAGTCACCTTCCTGTATGACCATCTCTCCTACACCCTTTGCTGGCTGCAGCTGATCAAAAGTTTTGCTGTTTGCATTTTATCCTATGCCAAGTTTTGCTCACCAATTATCAGTGGCCCTACTGATCTCCATTGACTCCCAGTTATGCAATGTCTTCAATTCATCCCCATTTGCATGTCCTTACATTTTGTCTCTGTCACCCACACTCAACTTTCCTCTAGTCCAGTAGCCATACATTCATCCATTTTCTTTATGCTTCATGTCTACTCCCTCTCTTTGCTACCCCCATAATTGTGAATTAGACCCACAATTACCTTGACCTTGTGACCCCTCCCTAAATTTTACATTTAAAAATTTTGATTTTTAACCATTTTAGTCAGCCCTCTTCATCTCTTAGTGCATTATTTATATTTTTAAATTACATTCCTGTGATGCAGCATAATATATTTTCCTCTGTTCACAGTACTTTATCAATACAAGTTATTAAATGCAAGAGAGTCAAGCTTTACATCATACTTATAATTTCAATATATTTATCTGAATTGTTTACTTCTGCTCTTAATTCCTAATAAGTGATATACACATATGTTGACAAAATTTCCATCTAAAGAAATATGTGACTGATTATATTGGATAAAATCAAATTTCTTGCCTCTACAGTTTCAGTTGATGAATTTACTGCATTTTGGAATGTTGAGCTATTCAAAACAGGAAGATTGCAGGCTCAGTTCATGATTGCTGAGTTAACCAATCTCAGCTCTGTTGTTGTGAATGTACTTTGTTGTCTTTAACTTACAAATCATGAAAATTATAGCTAAACAAAAAGCCGAAAGAAGTATGGATCTTGGGAATCAGAAACCAGAATGAAAATTACTGGAAAAACTCAGCAGGTCTGGCAGCATCTGTGGAGCGAAGAGTCACTGGACCGAAAGCATTAACTCTACTTTCTGTCCACAGATGCTGCCAGAATTTTTGTGCTGAATTTTTTTCCAGCAATTTCTGATTTTGTTATGAACATAATAGCGTCAACCTGTTTAACCAGAGCTTGACCACTAGGTGACACTATTACTCATTTTCTGGCATGGAGTAAAGAATACAAAGCAAAATGAATGTACGTGAAAATAAGTTAATTTAAAAGTTATCATGATGTTGCAGCACAGAATGAATATTTGCTTCGAAAATTTCATAGATGTGATTAATAACTTGTGCTTTCTTTTCTGGGCAGTGGTTTAACTTGAATTCTTTATTGACGGGACCAGAGTTGATCTCCGACACTTACCTTGCCCTCTTCTTGGCACAATTACAACAAGAAGGTATCTTTTGTTCAATATCGCAACAACTTAGTTCATTGTTAATATAGGTAATATTCTGCCTAAAATAAAATAAATGAGGAAACAGTGTTGATATTATTTTGGGTTGCAATTTGATACACAATATCTCATAAAGTCTCTAGGTACTGATTCAAAGTTGTTGCAAATTTTTGGTCACTCATAGGTTTCTCCTTTAGGGCTTATATGCACTAAATAAATGTTTTCAAATTTAATACAATACCTCACATTGTAGGGAAAGAGCTGTTCAAGTTCAATTATGGATGTTACCTCTTCTAAATGTAAAAACCTTTGTGGTCAGATGCCCTGCTCATACTTGCCATTTATGCTTGCATATGAAGATTTGTCACTCAAGCAAGAAAATGATTTCAGGCTGTGGGGCCATGACTCAGCAAGGAGTTAGCTCCTTCAGAAATGAATTGGGGAGGAAATTGGACAAAAAAAAATAGAAACTTGCTTCAGTAACAAAATACATTTTGAATAATTTTTTTGAAGGTGAAGTTCCAAATCTGCTGTCTAGTTATTATGAAAGAAAATCAGAACTAACATTTTGGTATTAATCAGAACTTTTAGAAGTCTGACCTCAGTAAAATAAAAGACCATTAACAAATTTGACTATTTTCTATTTTTTACTTTCCTAATGTTTCTTGCAAATTTGGTGATCATTGGGATGAAGGATGTTTTTGCTGAGGTGTAGAGCACTTACCGTTTTAGATGCTAGGTGTTAGCATCTATCAAATCCCGACAAGGCAGAGCTACAGTAAAGCTCCTTTTATTCTGCCTAACAGTGTACTTCAGCCTCAACCTTGGAATAGTGCACAATTTAATTTCCCTTGGCCTACTGTGTAAATCATGACAATAAGAAATGTCCTGCAGAGGACATTTATAATAAACCTTGATATCTTATAAACAAACAATCCCAAAAGCTATTGCATTTCTTGTAGGGACAAATGTAGCAATAATTCTGTGCAAGCACATTTTTGCAAACTGTAGTAAATTGATAATCAATTAATTGTCACCAGTGGTATTTGTTGGAGGGAAGAATATCCTTAAAAAGTGCAACAGGGCTGAATAAATTTCACCCTGCGTGTAGTCTAATATCCCAGCTGAAGAATGGCACATCCCTCACGCAGCATTCTGTCCTTTGCTACATTATCTTGCTAATGATCTCAAAACCTGTTGTAGGTGTCCAATGTTTTAGCAAAAGAAGCTATTGTGTTTATAGAATTCCTACATTGTGGATACAGGCCCTTTAGCCCAACAAGTCCCCACCAACCCTCCGAAGAGTAACCCACCCAAACCTATATTTACCCTTGATTAATGCACCTAACCTACACATCCCTGAACACTGTGGGCAATTTAGCACGGCCAGTTCACCTAACCTGCACATCGTTGGACTGTGAGAGGAAACCAGAACACCCAGAAGAAACGCACATAGACATGGGGAGAATGTGCAAACTCCACACAGACAGTTGCTGGGGCTGGAATCGAACCTGGGTCCCTGGTGTGAGGCAGCAGTACTAACCACTGAGCGATCGTACCGCTAATTGTATAGGGCATTCTGCTTAATCATGATGCCAGTTGATTTTTGATCAAATTTGACCCATTTAACTGTCTTGTTCTTTGAATGAAACTCACCACTCCAAAAGGTTGGAGCTGCTTGATCACCAATCAAATGATTTAGGAGTTAAAATAGAAAGTGCTGGAGAAACTCAGCAGGGTTGGATACGTGTGTGGAGAGAAAAACAGAGTTCCTGTTTTGAGTTTGATATAACTCTTCACTGAAGCTGAATGGAAAATTGGAGTTTTTATGCTGTTGGCATAGGGGGAGGGGCAAGTAGAACAGATGGTCAGGGTGCCCATAGCAAAAGATAAGGCAAGTGGTCGTGATGGAGGAATAATGGTCCTGAAACATTTCTTCCCTGGGCTTGCTGCATGCTCCAGGGAAGCCCAACACAAGCTCAAATAAAAGCACCTCATTTTCTGCTTATAGTCTTCACGACTCGACATTGAGTTCAACAACTTCAATGCATGAGTTCTGTCTTCCATTGTGATAAAATCTTCTCTCAGCAGCCCCTCTCCAGTATCATGTTTGTATAGGTTTGCTCTCAGTAAAGCTGACCTATTTTCTACTAATCAATTTTACTCAAGAATCTCCCAAGCAACTTTGGTACCTACAATGACACCATAAGTGGCAATTTGTAAACTTTTCACTGTACCCTTTTGTAATGTATCAGTAAAGCTAATTAAATTCAATTTACTATGATTGTCTATTTTGCACTGATATCCCTCCTCTGCTACCATTAATAGCCCTTTTGTCTTTTGCTCTGGGACCCTTCACAGTTTATGCCACTCACTCCTCTCAGTCTTTGTCATCAGCACAAAAACATGACTTCCAACCCGTTTCAATTCCAAGGAATAGTCACTTCAGAATCAACTTATGTTCTCCCTTAACTCTAATTCTCTCTCTTCAGATGCTACCAGACCTGAGGTTTCTCATGTACTTTGTTTTTATTTTACATGACCAGAGTTATTGTACTCATTGTTCACTTAGATATGCTTGAAGGTTCAGTGCCACAGCTGGTAAACTAAATAAAAATTAATATTTGGGAAAAGCTTGAGTTCATGACAGAATAATCTCAGTTGAGATGATTAACTAGACATTTGTTGTAAATTTTGTTCACTATCAACAAATCATAGAATAGCACAGGTCAGGAGGAGATTGTGGTTGACCATGTCTGCAGTCTTGCTTGTTTGAAGGGTAAGCCAGTTGGTCCCCCACTGCTGTTCTTTCCCCATATTCGTGCAATTTCTTTTCACCTTCACTATTACTACTTTCTACTATTGACTCTATTTCCACCAACTTATCAGACGGCTTTCTTTTGCAAATCCTAACTACTTATGTCAAGAGAAGTCTCTTCTAATGCCACCACTGTCTTAAATCTGTTTCCACTCATTACTGACCCTTCAGTCATTGGAAGCAGTTGTCTAATCAATTATTCCTTCTAAGCCCATCATGATTTTGAACACCCGTAACAAATCTACAATTGGCTTTGTGTTTCAAGGAGAACAACTCAGCTTCTCCAACTTATCCATGTAACTCCAAGTCCTCATCCCTAAACAATCCTAATAAATTTCTCTGTACCCTTTCTCTAAGTATTTTATGCCCTTCCTAAAATTGGCCATTAATAATTAGGTAATTATTGAGACCAAGCTCGCATTTTACCTTGATTGACCAATACTTCCTGGATTTTGTACTCTCTCTTTAATAAGCCTTGAGTGCCATATGCTTGATTAAATGCATAATTTCTGCAGGTTATTCGATATTTGTAGTAAGAGGAGAACTGCCAGAATGTGACGCTGATGAGATACTCAAAAGCTTGAGAGTGGTGCAACAAGACAGGCCAAAGCTAATTGGAGAGGATGCAAATCAGCGAACAGAAATCGGTCAGAGGTATTGAGAAATAAAATTGCTCAAATCCCTTCATTTCTTCCTTCTCTAAAATAATTTACAACTGTTGTTCCTTACTTCTAGGCTGTCATGTCATGTAAATGTCTGACGTGAGTGCTGTCTACATTGTAGGATCCGTTTCCCCACACTGACAAATGTGGACGTTATGCTCTACAACAGGTGTTAACTGTAAACTAAAAAAGGCTCATTCAGCGAGAAATATGTTCTCTATAGATTTACAGCATATGGAATGTAATACCTAGTAAGAATAAAACAATTGAAGAAGCTTTCTATGTTCTTGTTTTAATCTTTTTAAAAAATTGTTTCATAGGGTACACAGCAATGACTGGGAACGAGCTATTGATATGTCTAAATCAATTACAAATGTTCTGGATGAAGATGATGAAAATCTGCAGAGGGCATTGACCTTAAGCCGCCAACACATGGAGACAGAAGATGAAGAAGCTGATCTACGAAGAGCAATTCATCTCAGCATGCAAGGTGAGGGTTAGTGCTCCACTGTGATAGTACATCTTGTTAAAAGAACCACCCTTGAAATGACACACAATAAACCTACAGCCTGAGCACATTTATATGTGGAGCTTAAATGTCAGATCATTATTTTCAGAGAAAGATCCTACTCATTATTTCTACAGGTTTTAGCCCATAGTCATGGCTTTGTCAGTCCTTATTGAAACTGTAATAGGTAAGTTTTACAATTTATCAAATTCTGTATGAATATTTAAAATAACCTATTCATCTTGCATTATAAAAAATGTCAGACCCAACCTAATTTGATAGGAAAATTATGATAGCTTTCTTTAATGCTTTGAGAAAATATGTTTCCCAAAATGAATCTCGATCTAAGCAACAGTATGTGCTGTCTGCTCAAATCATGTTGGAGTTGTTCTGTGAATCAAGCAGGAAAATTGCAATGCCATTGCCAGTGTTCCTACCAGTCCTCATAATAGATTTCCAGTTGGAGGTGATGATGCATTGATGATGCCATTGGGTTCGTAATCCGATCATGTTCTCTGGACTCAGCTTGAAGACCACCATGGTAGAATTTGAATTCAGTGAAAACGCTTCTGGAATTAAAAATCTAATGATGACAATGAAATTATTATCATTTTTTTGTAAAGGTTCATCTGGTTCACTAATGTCTTCTAGGCAAGGAAATCTGCTGTCATAACTTGGTCAGGCCCAGATGTAATTCCCACAACAGTGCATTTGGCTGTTAACTGCCCTGTGGAATGCCTTGCAAGCCACACTGTTATTTTGAACTGCTCAAAATTATCAGTGGAATAACACCAGGCAGACCATTTGGCATCAAGCTACAAAATTGAGAGAACTGCCCAAAGTTTGTGAGAAGATTTGTAGCTTGGGTGCTTGTTGCTGTGGTTCTGTTCGCCGAGCTGGGAATTTGTGTTGCAGACGTTTCGTCCCCTGTCTAGGTGACATCCTCAGTGCTTCCTGTGAAGCGCTTCTGTGATGTTTCCTCCGGCATTTACAGTGATTTGAATTTGCCGCTTCCGGTTGTCAGTTCCAGCTGTCCATTGCAGTGGTCGGTATATTGGGTCCAGGTCGATGTGCTTATTGATTGAATCTGTGGATGAGTGTCATGCCTCTAGGAATTCCCTGGCTGTTCTCCGTTTGGCTTGTCCTATAATGGTTGTTGTCCCAGTCGAATTCATGTTGCTTGTCATCTGAGTGTGTGGCTACTAAGGATAGCTGGTCATGTTGTTTCGTGGCTAGTTGGTGAGAGAACTGCCTCTCAAACTAGTCAAGCAATCTAACTTTGTCACACTGGACATTCTCCTTGAGAAGGTGACCAAAAAGGTGGATGAGAGTAAAGTGGTTGATTTGATGTATATGGGTTTCAGTAAAGCATTGGACAAAGTAGGCTATTGCAGAAAATACGGGGGAATGGGATTGAGGGTGAAATTGGCTAACTGAAAGAAGACAGAGGCTGGTGGTTGATTGGAAATGTTCATCCTGGAGTTCAGTTACTAGTGGTGTACTGCAAGGATCTGTATTGGGCCACAGCTGTTTGTCATTTCTTTAACTGACCTGGATGAGGGCTTAGAAGGATGGGTTACTAAATTTGCAGGTGGCACTGAAGTCGGTGGAGTTGTGGACTGTGCGGAAAGATGTTGCAGGTTACAGAGGGACATAGATAAGCTGCAGAATTGGGTTGAGAGGTGGCAAATGGAGTTTAATGTGGGAAAGTGTGTGGTGATGCACTTTGGAAGGGGTAGCAGGAACACTGGGCTAATCGTAGTATGGATGAGTAGAGAGATCTCGGTGTCCATGTGCACAGATCCCTGCAAGTTGCCACCCAGGTTAATATGGTTGTTAAGAAGATGTACGGTGTATTAGCTTTTATTGGTAGAGGGATTGAGTTTTGAAGTCATGAGGTCATGTTGCAGCTGTTCAAAACTCTGGTGCAGCCGCACTTGGAGTATCGCATACGGTTCTGGTCACCGCATTGTAGGAAGGATGTGGAAACATTGGAAAGGGTGCAGAGGAGATTTACCAGGATGTTGTCTGGTACAGAGGGAACATCTTATGAGGAAAGGCTGAGGGACTTGAGGCTGTTTTCGTTAGAGAGAAGGAGGTTCAGAGGTGACTTAATAGAGACATATAAGATAATCAGAGGATTAGATAGGGTGGACAGTGAGAGTCTTTTTCCTTGGATGGTGATGGCTAGCATGAGTGGACATAGCTTTAAATTGAGAGGATAATAGATATAGGGCAAATGTCAGAGGTAGGTTCCTTACTCAGAGAGAAGTAAGGGCATGGAATGCCCTGCCTGGAACAATAGTAGACTCACCAAATTTAAGGGCATTTAAATAGTCATTGGATAAACATATGGATGGTAATGGAATAGTGTAGGTTAGATGGGCTTCAAATTGGTTTCACAGGTTGACACAACATCGAGAGCCGAAGGGCTTGTACAGTGCTGTGATGTGCTATGTTTTTGGAATCATGTCATGCAAACAATGTCCCAGCCAACACTTTTGCCATCTCCTATATATGTCCTGACCCACAAGCAAGACAGACCCAGCAGAAATGGTGACTTAGTGTTGTACAGTCAGGAACGAGTTCCTGGGGATCTTCAACATTTACTATCGAGTCTATGAAGGCTTATGGCATCAGGTAAGGAAGCCTGCTGATTAACCCCTACTGGCACAACTCAACTGATGTGTTAAGCACCACTTGGAGGAAGCACTGAATGTGGCAAGGGCAGATAGTAATGGGCAGATAGGAATAACCAATTAACAATTCTTATGGAGACAGAGTTTCACATTTAGAAAGCCCTATGTCATGTTGATAACTTAATTTGTCACCTGTTATCGGCATTCTCATTCTTGAACTAGTTTTCATGCACACAACTTGCTTTTACCTATTTCAGGTTTCAGCTCTTGCCCATCTTGTCAACTTAAGTAATTTTTTTAATTATAGAAGTATACTACCTGACCAGCAAGTATCACTTATATAATTAACATGAAATGTTAGACACCGTATTGTCCAGTGAGAGGAACCACTAAAAGCAGGAACTAAGCTAAGGCACGCCTTAGTGTACATCAGTTTGAAGCAGTTAACATTACAATTCAGGAGAGGATCTTACATATGTGTAGAATACATCAAATTATTAAAGCATTAAAAACAACTACAATGGACTATAAAGGGTAGGAGCAAAGTAGGGCATTCTGCCATTGAGTCTGTCAATAAGAGGCTGTCTACAAGCACACAATGCATTCTTCATTTTTTATGCATGGCCATCAGTGTCCTCATCTAAGATCCCAGAGTAGGGCAACTCTCTCTTCTCTCCCCACCTCACCCCCACTACCATTGCACTGTGAACTATTATTCCTAGCCTGGATGAAGGCTTATGGCATCAGATAAGGAAGCCTACTGCTGATTAACCTATATCTTCTGACTCAAGCTTTTAAAGTAAGTTCAGTGCCAGAGTCTGAGCTGGTGACTGGGAATGTCACATCAAATTATGGGACCCCTATGGCTGATCAGACAGCAGCTCCTGACTTTCTGGCTGAAATGGGAGGGAAGGGAGGGGCGGCACGGTGGCTCAGTGGTTAGCATTGCTGCCTCACAGCATCAGGGCCCCAGGTTCGATTCCAGCCTCAGGTGACTGTCTGTGTGGAGTTTGCACATTTTCCCCGTGTCTGCGTGGGTTTCTTCCGGGTGCTCTGGTTTCATCCCATAGTCCAAAGATGTGCAGGTCCAGGTGAATTGGTCATGCTAAATTGCCCATAGTGTTAGGTGCATTAGTCAGAGGGAAATGGGTCTGGGTGGGTTACTCTTCGGAGGGTGGGTGTGGACTGGTTGGGCCGAAGGTCCTGTTTCCACACTGTAGGTAATCTAATCTAATCATAAACGGGTATTGAGTGCATAGCACCAATTCTATGGTGATAACATCTGCAGTTTGCTTATTTTCCAGATAGCAGGTTGAAGGTGAGCTGTGAGTTGAGGGAGATAACACAGGAAAATATAGTTATTCTTAATATGTTCAATGATATCAAGCACTGGAAAGCTATTTCAGCCAGACTCTTTATAGAGTGATTCCGCATCTGTAAGACCATTGAAAGTAGGAGCAGAGATAGGCCTTTCAGCCCATGGAGTCTGCTCTGGCGTTCAGTGAGTCATGGCTGGTCTGAAGATTCTTAAGTCCAGTTCCTGCCTTATTTCCGTGACCCTTAATTTTCTTGCTGATTGACAATCTGTCTATCTAAAATACTTTACAACCCAAGCTCTGTCCAATGAATTCCACAGATTCACTGCGCGCTAACAGAAGAAACTGTTCTTCAAATCCATCTAAAATGGGCAACCACTACTCTGAGGTGATGTCTTCTATTCCTAGAATCTCTGACAATGAAAAATACTCTCAGTAAATACCATCCCCCCCAGAATCCAATATGTTTCATTGAGGTCACCTGTCATTGTTAGCGCTCTCAAATTTCTTGGGGGTGGCATGGTGGCTGGGTGGTTTGCACTGCTGCCTCACAGCGCCAGGGACCCGGCTTCGATTCCAGCCTTGGGCGACTGTCTGTGTGGAGTTTGTACATTCTCCCAGTGTCTGTGTGGGTTTCCTCTGGGAACTCCGGTTTCCTCCCACAATCCAAAGATGTGCACATTAGGTGAATTGGCCATGCTAAATTGCCTATAGTGTTCAGGAATGCAGATAGGTTAGGTGCATTAGTCAGGGGTAATTATAGAATAATGAGTAGTGGGTTTGGACGGGAGACTCTTCGGAAAGTCGGTGTGAACTTGTTGGGCCGAAGGGCCACGCTATATGGATTCTAAATTCATTCTTCTAAACCTCACTGAGTGTATGCTTAAGTTCCCATCCATACACATGATTAAACTAGTAAATGTTCCTGAACTGCTTCTAATGCCAGTATATCTTTTTTGTGGATGAGCTGACCATAATTGATCACAGTTTTCTAGGTCTACAAAGTAGTGCCTTCTATAGCTTTCGCAAGACTTCCTTAGATACTCCAATTCCTTTAAAGGCCACAATCTATTTGCTCTCCCTACTGAACTTGGATGTGATAAGAAAAGAATGTTGCAATTCTTTGTACTGTATGTCAAATCATAAAGGAGGTACTGGGTTAATTTTTTTTTCTTTTGAGGGCTGACTGAGATTTTCTCCAGGGCTAATTTTTCATTTTGGGGGCTACTTTTTGTTTTTCAGCAGTTCCTGGGATCGAAAGATTGAACTTAGAAACAAACGGTTCCCAAAATGCATATTTTGATGTTTACTCTGTGCCTGTATGAAAGGACATTAAAGAAACTAGATTTACTGGCTTTAGGCCTGGACTGGGCAGGTTACCTTATGAGTAAAAATTGGACAGACTTGGTTTGTATCCACTGGTGTTTAAAAGAGTAAGAGGTGATTTGATTGAAACATATAAAATCTGACAGATCTAAACAAGATCAGTGTGGAGTTGATGTTTTCTCCAGCATCTAGAACTCTGCGATCACTGTTTAAAAATTAGGGGTTCCCCATTTAAAACACAGACTCAGCAAACATTCTTTTTCTCCCACGGTCATGAATTGTTGGAACTCTGTCAAGCAGAATCCTTATGGCAGAAGGAGAGGTGAGCAGATTCTCATTAAGCAGGGTGATGAAATGTGATCGGTGTAGGTGGAAATGTGGAATTGAGATTATCACTGACTACCCATGATCTTATTGAATGGTGGAGCAGACCGGAGGGGCTGAGTACCCTACACCTCCTGATTTATCTGTTCACAAACAAGAAACTGTGCTGGACTCGCATCCAAAGATCCAACGACTGTTTTCTTTCATTTCTTCCTCCTCACCCCATCCCTGCAAACACTGGACCTGAAAAGCTAGGATCTTCTGGGTTGATCAGACTTTTTCTACGCATCAAAACTTTTTTTAAAAAATGCTCACACACACATTGATTTTTTAAAAAATCTTGTAGATACTTCTACAGCAGAAACAGAGAATTGAAGAGAACAGAAAAAGAATAGGTTTTCCCACAACATTTTTTATCCTCTGCCCCATGTTTCTCAACTTTAAATCTTATTCCCTAAATAATTTACGGAAAAAACATAAAAGTGGCAGAAAATCATTAGAAAGGATTTAAATTTTAAACTTTTTGGATAGGTTTCTCTTAAATTTCTGTATACTTTTTCTAAACTTGTAAGGCAGGTCCAGGAGTAGGATTTTAGAAGGATGAATAAAGTTACTTTTTTCAAAAGATAGTTGTAAAATCATAAATATTATTAAAATAACATGTAAATTTGAAAGTGAACAATGTTGTCTGTTTCCCACACTATTTCTTTTGGTCTTTCTCCTATCTCATGCTGAGGCCTCCTTCTCTCCCAGATTCGCAGCTTCCTATCTCTCCTCCTTTCCTTCTCCCTCACACTCATAGGCAGTCACTCAAACTCCTCCACCTAAATGCACTTGCTCTCTCGCTCGCACTCTCTTGCACATTCCGAGTTTACCTTCCTCACTATCCAAGTCACTTCACCTGCACTGGTTCCCCCATCATCTTGCCTGTCCATCCTGTGCTGCTGCTCCAGCTCCTCCAATGACCAGTGCCCCTTTCTTGCCATTGATACTCCATGGAGCTTTATGAGGGTCACCAGAGGCATTTCAGGAACCAATTTGCCAGCTGTCCACCTTTCACATCAATACTGGAACGTACAGATCATGAATTTTTCATGCCCCTGTACTCTGTAAAGTGACTCCATAGCACAAGCACATCAAGTTCAGCAATGTTGTGTAAGGAATTAAGTAAATCAAAGGCTTGTGTCTGCATGATTAGCTCCTGATCTTAACTATTCTCAATAATGAGGACATAGCGTCTAATCTTTACCTAAAGTGCACTGTGAAGGCTATGCTGCTGTCACATAGCTGCTAGCAATTGGTGTCTTATTTGCTATGGAAGCTATACTTTTCTGTATAAACCAATCAAGTGGTTTTGAGATGAGATGGAGATGCATTTAGCAAAAAGGCATTAATATATTTTGCTGCTGCTTTTTTTTACAAGGTCTCTGCCACAGTGTAATTTTCTATGCTTTATAGATGTCCACTAAGCTCAGTAATAGCTGTGTCACTCCTGAGAGAGAAGTTTGCAATTCAAGCCCCATTCTAGAGATTTTACCACAGAATTGTGATTGCCACCTTTCAGGTGAGACTCCCAAGCTGTAGTAGGATGAATCCTCACCACAGCATATCATGGATAAGGTCCATTTGGTAAATTTTCTACCACCATCCTCTTTTCTGTTAGGAATTTACAAAGCTTGCTTCATCTGTCGTGGGTCAAGAGTACAATTTGGTAGTCAAATGAGAAGGGACTCATAGGAACTATAGAGACAAAGAGGGTGACCTTAGTGTTAGGGGTTACTCCTTCAAGATCGAAAGCCGTTCCCCCTGTTCAAGTCCATGTGGCATCATCAGATTGAGTGGTGCTTAATGCATTCCTCAGCACTATCTCTTTTAGACACCTATGCAACAAAACCATGGCATTAACTGGCAATTCAAGTGGATGAAAAAGTTTCCATAGCACTATTTGTAGAAACGTCGAGGAGTTTACAGTGTGTTTTGGTCAGCATTTATCTCTTGACTATCACCTAGAACCAAAAATCAGATCTTTAATTTTATTGTTGTTTGTGGGATCACGTGTGCAAAATTGCTTTTAGATTTCCGGTCTTTCAAATGTACCTTTGGCATATCTTGAGAATGTGAATGGTACTTTAAACACAATTTCTTTTTAATTTTAGCTGTGATTGCTCAACCAAAGTATGTGGAGGGAAAACTGACTCAAAACTCCTCTTCAACAATTTCGAATTTGGGACTTTGCCAACTTCAGTTTGCCTTCTCATATTAGTCAAAGTGATTTTGATATCCTCTCTATGAAGAGCAACTTAAATAGTAAATAACTATAGGTCATGCCGTTCTGATTTATTTCATTTTTTGATAAGAATAAGTTTTATATTCTCATCTATCTATGTGTGTTATTTGGACTGCCAGTAGATTAAAATAGTTTTTATCCTTTGAAACAGAAATGTACAAAAGAAGGTGATAGACTTCAGATCCCTGCATGGCTGGAAAGAGAGCAAAGCTGTACTGTATACGTATGTACATACAGTCTCAAAAGGGAGAAAGGTTTCATTATGGTTCTGTTCTATAACTGTTTCAGAAATAAAACATGAAAACTATGTTTTTATGTTTGTTTGTTTGTAGTTTTAAAACTAATTTCTGCAGAGGTTTATAATTTTTCTTTGAAAGGTAGAATAAAATAGTTTTCATCTAACCACACTGTTGAAGTGTAATTATACTATGTGTGGAAATAGTGTGCCAGATATTGCAATGAAATCAGAGCATTAAGGAATATCAGGTATATATCAAAATAATTCCCTTAAGAGTAATCTATAATTGAGAAATTGAATTAGTAATCTAGTTGAATGCTGATAAGTGCCATAGCATGAGAGATTTCTGCTTAACATATCTCCTTAGTTGATGATCTACTAACATAATTGCACTGTCAGAAGTTTCAAGTTTTCAGGAATTTCAGTAAATTGGTTAGGCAGGAGATAGAATGGTGTAGCACAAAGGAGGCCATTCAAATCACTTGAGTGAGCTCTCCAACAGTGACAACACTTTGCCTTTCTCCCATAAATTTTTTAATTGTTCCATTTTTACACATCTATCCACTTACTTTTAAAATTATTGTGGATTCTGTTTCCACCTTGTTTTTATTTGGGCATTTATTATTAAGCAAGTTTGTACATTTAAACATAAAGCTCCTAAAATCTCCCTTTATCCTTTATAGTGATTTTAATTTCCCCAGTCCCATTAATTATTCCCTTATCAAAGTCTTTCATAAATTTGAATGCATATGTCAGATTTGCTCTTATCCTTGTCAGTTCTAATTGGTCCTAACTATTGAAAGTTAACTATGAAGTTATCTTTCATTCTGTAATATCTAAACATTTCACTCCATAAATTTTACAAGATATGTTGTCTTATGAATCATAAAATTAAAAGTTCATTTTAAATCAATTATGCAACTAATCCACTTAAATATTTCAAATATGGAGTGTTGGAGGTGGAGCATATGATCTTACAAAATGTTAAGATATACTGAGAAATCCATAACAACCAGTATCAGCTATGCAAACTGAACAAGAATCAGTTAGAAACCAGGTGCTTTCTTACAAACAAGCCGGTTCTTAACACTGGTCACTCCAACCCACTCCTGAATACCTTGGTGCAACCGTCACCAGTTTAATTTGGATAAATGTGAGGCATTGCATTTTGGTAAAACAAACACGGGCAAGACTATATAATTAATAAGTGTCCTGGGTAGGGTTGCATTACAAAGAGATCTAGGGGTTCAGGTACATCATTCTTTGAAATTTGCATCACAGGTAGACTGGATGGTTAAGAAAGCATTTAGTGCATTTGCACTCATTGCGCAGACCTTGGGGTTTAGGAGTTGGGATGTGATGTTGAGGTTGTATAGGACGTTTGTGAAGTCTGTTCTGAAAGGATATTATTAAACTGGAGTTAGTTCAGAAAAGATTTACCAGAATGTTGCTGGAATGGAGGTTTTGAGTTTTTAAAACAGACTGGATAGGCTAGGACCTTTTTCACTGGAGCATAGGAGATTGATGGGTGACCTTACAGAAGTTTATAAAATCATGAGAGGCATAGAAAAGCTGAATGGCAACGGTCTTTCCTCAATGGTAGGGGAGTTCAAAACCACAGGGCATATTTTTAGGGTCAAAGGAAAGAGATTTAAAAAGGACATGAGGGTTAGGTTTTCTACACAGTGCTCAATGTGTGGAATGAACTGCCGATGGAAGTGGTGGGTGGGGATATAATTACAACCTTTAAAAGACATTTGGATAAGTCCATAAATAAGAAAGGCTTGGATGGATATGGGCCAAATGCAGGCAGGTAGAACTAGTTTAATTTGGCAACCTGGTGTGGATTAGTTGGACCGAAGAGTCTGTTTTTATGCTCTATCACTCTGTCAGAAAAGGGCATTTCATGGCAAAATTGAAAAGAAAATAAATGAGTATGAGACCATTAGACTTAGTGGGCATAAGTTAGACAATTTGGTCCATCGAGCCTGTTCTGCCATTCTAGAAGATCATAACTAATCTGATTTGGAGATGCCGGTGTTGGACTGGGGTGTACAAAGTTAAAAATCACACAACACCAGGTTATAGTCCAACAGGTTTAATTGGAAATACACAAGCTTTTGGAGCGACGC
Organism: Chiloscyllium plagiosum; assembly: GCF_004010195.1. Classification (NCBI taxonomy): domain Eukaryota; kingdom Metazoa; phylum Chordata; class Chondrichthyes; order Orectolobiformes; family Hemiscylliidae; genus Chiloscyllium; species Chiloscyllium plagiosum. Next base: position 26,390,116 of record NC_057719.1, read on the forward strand.
TCCTTCATCAGGTGATCAGGCCTATCACCTGATGAAGGAACGTCACTCCGAAAGCTAGTGTGCTTCCAATTAAACCTGTTGGACTATAACATGGTATTGTGTGATTTTTAATATAGCTAATATGACTATCCTCAATTCCCACTTTCCTGTTTTATCTCCATAACCCTTGATATTCTTACTGATTAAAAATCTGATTGTCTTGGCCTGAAATATATATAATGAGCCAGCCTTTGCAGCTCTCTGCAGTAAAGAATTCCACAGATTTACTATCCTCCGAAATTCCTCCTTATCTTTGTCTTAACCTCAATGCAAGGAATCACCTGTTTATGTCCTGTGGTCTTAAACTCTTCCACAAGGGTAAGCAACCTCCCTGCATCTATCCTGTCAAGCCTCCTAAGAATTCTATATATTTCAATAAGGTCACTTCTTTTTCTTCTGATACTCAATAAGTATGTGTCCAACCGACTTAACCCCGCCTCATAAGAAAATAGCTCCATACCTGGCATCAACCTCGTGAAGTTTTGTGGACTACATCTAATGCCAACGTCTCTTTGCTGGATACGGAGATCTAGGTGTGGTCTGACTTGTGCCTTGTATAGTTCCAGCAAGACTATTTTTGTTTTAGTACTCCATTCCTTTTGAAATAAAGGCCAACATTTTATTAGCCCTCCCTGCTGCTGGATGAACTTGAATGATAGCTTTTTGTGATTGATACGAAAGGACCCCAAATCCCTATGTGCTGTAGCTTTCTGCTGTCTCTCTATTTAAATGATATACAGCTTCTGTATTCTTCCTGCCAAAGTGAATGACCTCACATTTTATCACATTATATTCCTTTTGCCAAGATTTTGCCCAATCACTTAACCTGTCTATATCCCTCTGCACCCTTTTTGTATCATCCTCACCACTTGCCTGCTCACTTACTTTTCTTGTCAACTGCAAACCTGGCTACAGTACATTCACTTCCCTCATCCAGGTCATTAATGTAAATTGCAAATAACTATGGACACAATACTGATCTCTGTGGCATTCCACAAATTACAGATTGATATCCTAAAAATGCCCCCCTTATCACAACTCTGCAATATGCTTTTTGCTGAAAATTTCTGTGCTCACGGTTCCTTTTACCCAGTACGTAGCAATATGACAGACCTTTCCCATGTAAACAGTGCCACATTGTACGACACACAACAGATGTTAATAATTAGTTGGAGCATAGCACACTGTGATTGTGCAATCTAGCTGATGGATTTTCACAAATTACTCAATTTTTATCATTTTTTGTTTGGTAATGAAATTTCTAGTACCTAAAATAGGGTTTCACCACAGCGTAAAATTATATTTTACAATAGCATGATGAAATTTATCTACTGAATTTTCCTTTAATGCATTCCATAAAGTTTTTATTTCAAGACCACAGAATTTCCTGGACAGGAGGGAGAAGCCAAGTAACTATAGATCCTTCAATTTAATATCAGTTGTGGCGAAGTTACTGGAATCTATCATCTGAGGCAGAATGACTGACCATTTTGGACAAGTTTAAGCTAATCAGTCAGCATGGAGTTATGAAGGGTAGGTTGTGTTTTGTTAATCCAGTTACGTTATTTAAGGAAGCTCTTGGTTTGCTTCATTGAGGATAAGGGATGTGACGATATGGAGGTGCAGGTGGCGTTAGGTAAGAATACAAAAATAGAATACTGAGATTGCTGGTAATCTGAAAGAACAGAAAATGCTGGAAACAAAACACAGGTAAGACACCATCTATAGTGAGAGAAAATTAAAGTTAAAATTTCAGGTGGATGACCTGACAGAAAACAAAGTTAGTGGTCTGAAAAGTTTTCTTTCTGTTTTGACCTGGCCTTTGATAAAGTTCACACAGGAGATTAATAAACAGAATGTATGCTACAAACAACAAAGTGGATGGCAGATGGCCATGGCCCCCCGCACCGTGCATAGATGACATCTTGACCTAGGCAGTGAATCATCTCTACACCACAGTTCAGGGAAAAGCCATCATTATCAGCAGTTAAGGAACAAAACCACGTTACAATTTAAATGGAAGATGAGTGGAGCCCAGTGCATTATTATTTCAATACAACTGTATGTTTTTCAAAAAAAAAACTCACCAGATGAAATTAAATTCAGAGATTGAGGTTTGATTTGTGTGGTTTAAAAATCAACAAGCCTGATAAATCCAGTCCCATTTGCCAGCATTTGGCCCATACCCCTCTAAACCCTTCCAATTTATATACCTATGCTGGTGCCTTTTAAATGTTGTAGTTATACCAGCCTCCTCCATTTCCTCTGGGAGCTCATTCCATACACACACCACCATTATCTACAATTCACCACCATCAACAAAAATGGAACTGCAAAGAATTGTAGGTAAAATTGTGACAGGTTGTTAATTATTTGGGAAGATATGAAACAGTAGAGATTTAGTGCTTGTTCTTTGATTGCCAAAATATGACAAGCATGTTCTCTGGAGATCCATATGTAAGCCTATTTTTCCATTAAATATGCAAATTACCTGGCTAAAGGAGACAGGTTACAGGTACGATGGTGTGAAATGATACAGAAAGTTGCATAGGTGGGTGCAATAAGTTACAAAGTTATGTACATGAATTCAGGACAGCTTGACTGATGAAACTATAGCAGATGGAATTCAATGTTATCTGTATAAATTAGAAATGAATTGCATCAACTTTGTTTATATCCCTTTGAATTTAGAAGCTTGAAGAATGATCTAATCAAGGTACAGTTTTTGAAACAATTAAGGGGTTCGTTAAAATAAATTATTGTTATTGGGGGGGAAATAAGAGGGCATAATCTTAAAATTAGAGTGAGACCATTTAGGATAGAGCTTCCCAAACTGGGTTGCAATCCTCAATGGTTTAGGCAGCCATAGTTTTTAGCTTTGAAATTGGCTGCCAATTAGCTCTATACAAATTCTTACAGCTATGAAGTCCCTTTAAATCTCAATTTTTTAAGTGGCCTAACTACCAGATCTAGTCAGCTTGAATGCTTTCATAAAAATGTTGGGTTTTTTTTTAAACTTAATAAAATCTCTGTGGATGGAAATGCTTTGCCTTGCTGTTCTCACAGTTGTTCTGTCCACACCCCTGCACAAATAAAAAAGAATTCTCTTAGGTCTGGGAGGATGGCAATTCTTGACCACCAAAGTTGGGGCACAATGGGAAAAAATTTGGGAAACAATAACCAAGGAGGAAAGTCAAAACAGGGGTGTTTATCCAAAGTGTAATGAAAATCTAGAACCCACTTTCTCCCAAAACTTGTAGTAGTTAGGTCATTTGAAATTTTGAAAACTTTGATGATTAGATTTTTGTTGGGTAAAAGTACTAAGGTTGATAAACCAAAGACATTTTAATTAGGTTGATGTACAGATAATCTGGCAGGGTAGACTTGAGAGTTATGAATGATTGAGGCTGGTGTGGGAATTGGGTCACCTGAGGGTTCCATTTTTAACAATACCTGCCAACTGTAAGCTGCAAACCTTAGATGTCAGCAGCGTTCTATGTGAATGAAATTAAAACGCCAAAGTTGGTGATGCTCTCAGAAAGTAAAAATAAAATTTAAAGAGGTGAAAAATACAAAGAAGAAAGTAGAGGAAAGTGAGAGAAATAGCGACATCAAATAGGAGAACCCAGTATGGGTGTGACTATGTTAACTAACACTCAATGTACAACGCCTTGGGAAATTGAATGGATTTGTAAACAGTGTTATTTGCTAGTAAATTTTTTTTCCATTTGAATTAAAACAAAAAAAACTTGGATTTTGAAACAAATACAGTAAAGGGAGTCAAATTTGTTGACAGATTTTCCAGTTATCTATTATTGTGAAGGCTAATTATAGTGTAAGCCTACTATAGGCTTAGTTTTCTATGGCTAATGCTTCTCATTTGATGTGTTGAGGTGATCGCAAAGGAATTATGGAGTTAGCAACCTCAAAGTTCTTAAGTTTGGCAGTGCCTGTAAGGGTGACAGGTAAAGGAAATGGTTTAAAAAAAAAGTGCAAAAGCAGACGTCAGTGCTTCACAGTAGCAAGAGATGAGTGGTCATATGCTGCAACGAGGCTTATTGTATGCTGAGGATTGCCATTGAAGAAATGTAGAGAGTGAAAGGGCCTGATGAGTCATTTTGGAACTTCATAAACTCCAGTTTATTCGCTATTGACATGTAGATTAAATGTCTTACTTTTTTGAAAATTATTTTACTTTATAAGTTATGGCTGACTTGTTTTCATTACTGTGGGAAGCTATGAAAAGGAGCCCAAAAAAGGAATGTAGGTGTAAAACAGTGCCCATGTTTTCAATAATTGTGCACTGAAATCACAGTTAAGTTTGCAGTGCAGTCCTGTAATCATGAAATAACATTTCATGTTTTTTTGGCAATAATACTGTGGACACTTTAAGTAATGCTAACAGATGAGAGGGTTACGATAGTAAGGTTGAATTCTAAAATTATTTTTCACAGTGGTTTTCGTTGGAAGATGTTGCTAATAATCCCAATTGAATAACAAATCACAGCGGATTCATCTGAGGTGGTGGAGAATATAGTGGTCAGCGATGAAATGGTCGATGAGGTATTGGAAAATTTGAAGATACGTTGGAACCATCTAATTTTATTATTTTAATTGGTGTAACAGGGTATGTAAAAGGAGATCAGTTATGTCTATAATGATGATTAAAGTGCGAATAGTAGCCCATGGCCTAAACTGTATTCCAAAAATTCTGGATCTTAAATATGTTTTGATTGAAGCAAATGTTAGGAATGCTATAATGGGCAATTCAAAGCTCAAATGAAACTGTAATGAATGTTTTGGAAAACACATTGATTTCAAATTGTTCTTGAGTATATAGCAAGAGTGAAAAACATAGGTTTATAAAACATTGTTTTCATATCGAGTGCTTTTGAGGTCATTATATTAATTGTGTAAGGAATTTCACGTTCTATATTTGACATTTAGAAAAAAAAGGTAAACTTGCTACATGACAACTGGCTGAACTGAAATATTTTGAGGCTTCCAATAAGGTTGTGAATTAAATATTTAAACAGGCAATAGGGAATGAATCGTAAATTTGAGCTCTGAATACTTAAAAAGGCTGTTACTAATTAGTACAGTAATTTCCTAGCTAACCATTAAAGTTGCATTTTTGTAGTGCAATCAATGTTAGACTTTGCAGTCAAGCATCCTGAACACAAATTATGGGATCTGGTGTGAATTGAGTGAGGATATCCATTGTTCAAAACTTTTTTGAACTTTCAGGACACTTTTACATTTGAAGTGTGTGTTTCTGAAAGGTAAGCTTCCTCAAAGTTAAATATTTTGGGGATTATTCTTCCAAATCATCATTCAAGACTCTAAAGACTTAGTAATAGATCAGAGAAAATTTAACATTTAGAAATGTAAGGTTCTGAATATTGGTGCTGATTGATATGACTTACAATACTAACATAAACAGTTTATTATTCATGAGATGAAGCTCAGAATGAAGGTTGCCAATATACTTGAACATTGGAAAAGAGAAATAATAATCGTCATAGTAAACAAGCCTAGAGGTAACAGTGATCATAACATTGTAGAAATGCACATTCCATTTGAAAGTGAAATGCACTGGTCTAAGACTAATGTGTTAAGCTTTAATAAAGATGATTGCAAGCATATGAAACAAAAACAGAAGTTGCTGAAAAAGCTCACCAGCTCTGGCAGCATCTGTGAAGATAAATCAAAGTTAACATTTCAGGTGCGGTGACCCTTCTACCAGAACTTATGATAGCTCAGAAAATGTTGGTTTGTATGCTGAAGGTAGGGTGGAGGGAGGGGTAAGGATGGTAGGTATGGACTTTAATGGTTAGCAAGGAAATTACTGTGCTAATTAGTAACAGCCTTTTTAAGTATTCAGAGCTCAAACTTCCCATTTTTTCATATGGAGAATAGGTTGAAAGGTAGAATAGTAAAGAAGCAGTAGCAGTCATCTGAGGAGATACTTTATAACTCTCAACAAATATATATTCCATTAAGAAAGAAATGCATTATTTGAGAAGATACACCACCTAAGGCTAACTAACTTAAAAATACGGTATAGACCAATTAGGACAGGGATGAGGAGAAACTTCTTCACCCAGAGAGTGGTGGCTGTTTGGAATGCTCTGCCCCAGAGGGCAACGGAGGCCCAGTCTCTGGATTCATTTAAGAAAGAGTTGGATAGAGCTCTCAAAGATAGTGGAATCAAGGGTTATGGAGATAAGGCAGGAACAGGATACTGATTAGGAATGATCAGCCATGATCATGTTGAATGGCGGTGCAGGCTTGAAGGGCTGAATGGCCTACTCCTGCACCTATTGTCTATTGTCTAACAAAGTTAAGGATGGTGTCAAATGGAAAGAGAACATTTACAATCCAGTGAAGATTAATGGTAGGTCAGAAGATTGGACAAATTTTAGCAACTGGCAAAGAATGTTTTTTTTTAAAGGGGGAAAATTAATGTATAAAAGAAAATAGCTAGAAATATAAAAACAGACATGTTTAAACAGGTGTATGTAAAACAGGAAAGTAGATAAGTAAAAGTTCGTCCCTGAGAGGGTGAGACTGTAACTTTAATAATGGGAAACAAGGAAATGGCAGGTTTTGAGCAAGTATTTTATACTTGAAAGGTGAGTGATGAACTTAAAACTATCACTAGAGAAAAAGTAATGAAGCAACTAATGGTTGGCAGATCCCCTGAACATGATCGCATACATCCTCGGATCATAAAAGAGGTAGTTTCAGAGACAGTGGATGTAATGTTCTGAACTCCTTAGATTCTGGATAGGTCCCATCTGATTGGAAGAATGAAATTGTAAAGAAAAAAGAAAAACACAAAGCAGGGAACTATAAACCAGTTTGCTTAACATCAGTCACAGGGAACCAATAGATGTGATATATTCAGATTTCCAAGTCTTATGGGGAGGTGGTGGCGTAATGTCACTGTGCTCATATTTGAGGTGCCCACATTAATGTTTTTGTACTGGTGGAATTTAAATTCATTTAATACATATGAAATATAAAGCTAGTAACCATAGTGGTGACTATGAAATCATTGTCAATTTGTTATTAAAAGGCTGTCAGGTTTACTAATGTCGTTTAGGGAAGGGATCCTGGTGTCTTTATCTGGCCTTGTGATTCCAAACCTACAGCAGTCTGATTGCTTCTTGATTACCCTCTGCAATGGCCTATCAAGTAAGTTCAAGGTCAATTTGAATGTGTATCAAATAATGCCATATGGTGATGCCCAAACCCCAAAAAAGAATCAAAAGAAGTTGATAAAGGTGGGTAAAAGGTAAAATAAGAACTACCCCTCTAAAAGCATTGAGGGCACCTGTACCAAATGTGCTACAATGATGCAAAGCAGAAACTCAGCGCCATCTTCTCAAGAGCAGTTAGGGATGGGCCATAAATGCTGGTCCAACCAAGCTAAAAGAAAGTAGCGAATAGAACTAAGTTCCTGATTTTCAGGTTGCCACAGGGATATGTGATGGGTCGTGAACTTTTTCACTTGAATAAAGTGACCAAGTATATGGTAGTTAATTACTTGTTAATATAAAGATAGGTAGGATAGCAAGGTAGGGCACTTACTGCAGAGGGATACAGACAAGTAAGTGAACATAAGTTTTGCATATTGAATATAATGTGCAAAATGTGACTTTGTCCACTTTGGTAGGATACATGAATCACAAAAATGTGTGCATGTAGGTACAGCAAGTAGTTAGGAAGCAAACCTTAAATGTCAGACAGATTTGTCACAGCTGCAGTTGTGAGAGGCTGCACCTGAAATGCTGTGTGCAGTTTTGGTCTCTTTGCTTAAAAAGTAATATAATTGTATTGGAAGCAGTTCAGAATCGCTTGATTGATTCTACCGAGGAAGAGGTTGCTTTAGAAGGAATGGTTAAGCAGATTGGCACTATGCTCAATGGAGTTGAGAAGAAAGAGAGCTGATCCTATTGAAGTTTAGAATTTTGAGGCAACTTGATAGAGTGGGTGCTGGCGGAGGTTTTAACTTGTGACTAGTCTAGAACAAGGGAACATAGCTTATGGGTAAGGTTTTTCCCAATTAAGATGGAAATAATGAAATTTTAGTGTCAGAAGATTTTTAGATTTTGAATTCTCCAGCGAACAATGACAGTTGACTACTGAATGTATTCAAAGCTGAGTTGGATTTAGGATCTAGGGGAGTCCAGGGTTATGTTGAATAGGCGGGAAATTAGAGTTGCAACCACAAATGAATGGTGGAGAAAGCTTGATGGCCTACTTGTGTTTTTTTTTATGATCTGACAAGAAATTGAGAGGCAAAGATAATGCCAAGAATTAACCTGCAGAATACCACTTGTTTCATTTTTAAAACCTTCCACAAATTATACTGTACTTAGTGATTATACTACAGAGATAACGTTAATAAAAAGATAACTTTTTTCATCTGGTTTTACACTGAGCTTTGGGATGCTGTAAGGATTAAACTTACTTCACTGGAACATAATTAAAAGAATATGATCTGAACAAAACTGATGAGATTGCTGCTGTGTAGCATTTTGTGGTTATAAATTGAGCAAGACAAAGTAGAAGGCATGATTTCAAAATGGCAAAAACCAAGATCCACGTATTGTTCCTCTTTCAGTGCTGCATTTGTACCATCCTCTTGTGAAAGAAGTGATTCTTTTCTGAGAAGCTGTATTTTCCTATATGGCCATCTTTGGTGTTTTGTTTAAAGTGATATTGTCTCACAAGCTGTTTATAAGCTGTTGTCTCTCAGCTGTTCTTCAGCCAGTCTGAATCCTGTCCTCTTCTGATGTAATCTCACTCTAACTTGCTGCAAGGTTTGATCCCTGGCTGATTATTTTTTTCCTCTTTTGGGTGAGCAGCTTTCAAGCTGTTTGTTGAATTGTACACCTTTAGTGCCTTCTTTCCCAGATTGAAGTGAGCCAATCCAATACATACTAAGGGTCTAACTTGGATCCTTCCTGATTAGATTTGCTTTGTCCATCAGGGGACCCCAATGATTGCAGACTCCACCAAATAAATTGATAATTTATTCTTTACTCATTCTTAGCTCCAACATTAAATATGATATGAACGGTAGCATAAATTCACCATTAGCATTATCTATTGTAGTCTTTTATCTTTGTGTATGAACACTGGAACCTCTCTCCAGTTGCTTCCGGAAACATTTCCATTCCTGTCCAACAGGAAAATGTCCTTCTCTGGTTTCTGTCTCATTTATCAGTTCAGCTTGCCAACACAGCCTTTATATTTCCTGTAATTTACCCAATAACAAAGCAACCAGGCTCGATAGGTCAACAGGCCTTTTGGGATTCCTGTATATCTCGTCTCAACAGTTCCACACTCTCTTTCTCTGTCTAATTTTCAACTTTGGTCACTTTTTAAAAGTACATTTCCTACTTTTCTCCTATTTAAATTTCTGTGGTGTGCACAATCTGTGATCAGAAAGATGGATATCTAATGGAAGCTGTATTAAGTAGATGGTCAATTTTAGTTCAGTTTCCTCAGGAGTGAGGTTGTAGTTTATTTTGCTACAATTTTCTAATTACTAAATTAAATTGGAATTGTGATGAGGCCTCTTCTGTAATGGATATGCTAATTTGCAAATGCATTCTAGGAAGTCCACCTATTATTGTATGAAGTTTGACAAATAATATTTTTAAGCAATGACAGGATGTTTTGGAACAAAACTCTGTTGGACTTTTAAATTTATTTCTTCATTCAGATGTTTCGGAACCAGCAAAAGAAAAGTACAATGTAAAAGAAATTAGATTTGTAGTTTTAAAAGTGGATTGAATGTTCAGAGAATACTTGTTAATGAGTTATATTAATTACTGACATCAAAGGAAGATGTTCAATGGTCTGGTTGGCATGGTATAAACAACAGGTCCCAGAGGGAGAATATTATAGAGTAATTACGCCCCTTAAGGTATTAGAATAGGTGGATAAAGTGTTTAAGAAGGCATATAGGATACTTGCCTTTATTAGTCAAAGCATAGAGTTTAAGAGTTGGGGAATTGAGCTGGAACTGTATGAAATATTAGTTCAGCCTCAGTCAGAGTATTGTGTGCTGTTCTGAAATCTACATTACAGGTGGGGTATGATAATACTGGAGAAGGTTCAGAAAGGATTTACCAGCATGTTGCCTGGGCTAGAGGGTTTCAGTTATAAAGAGATATTTGACAGACTCGGGTCATTTTTCCTTAGAGGAGAGGGGATTGAAAGGGGACATGATTGAAATGTATAAAATAATGAGGGGCTTAGCTAGGATAGAAAAGTGGAGACCTTCCCCTTGGTCGAGATTCAGTGACCAGTGTGCAGATTTTAAAATAAGGGGCCAAAGGTTTAGAGGAGATTTTCATCCAGAAGGCATTGGGAATCTGGAACTCACTGCCTGCAAGGGCGGTAGAGATGGAAACTCTCAGAACATTTAAGAAGAATTTAAATGTGCACTTTCAATGCCAAGGCATGCAATGTTGTGGACCAAGAGCTAGAAAATGAGATTAAAATAGTTAGGTGGCTGTTTTTGACTGTCATTGATGCAACAGACCAAAAGACCTTGTGTTCTGTAGGTCTCTATGACTTTTAAAGCAGATGGCCCATTTGGCCTGATTCTACATTTCTGTAGTTAGTTAAATACTTTGTCATGAGTCATGCTCTGGTAATTCATTGAATATTGGAGAATTAATTGATTATTTATTGTGGAAATGTCATATAATATGCTACTTAACTGCATAAATTAAAACAATTTCAGACAAAACCTAAGACAATTGCATATTTAATTAATAATACTATTAGATTTAAAATAGTGATGGAAAAGGATAGATGAGATCTAAAAGTTGAAGTTCAAAATTGGTGAAAGGCCAATTTTGACGGTATTAGGCAAGAATTTTCAAAAGCTGATTGGGGGCAGATGTTCACAGGTAAAGGGATGGCTGGAAAATGGGAAGCCTTCAGAAATGAGATAATGAGAATCCAGAGACAGTATATTCCTGTCAGGGTGAAAGGAAAGGCTGGTAGGTATAGGGAATGCTGGATGACTAAAGAAATTGAGGGTTTGGTTAAGAAAAAGAAGGAAGCATATGTAAGGTACAGACAGCGTAGATCGATTGAATCCTTATGTTATAAAGGCAGTAAGGAGTATACTTAAGAGGGAAATCAGGAGGTCAAAAAGGGGACATGAGATAGCTTTGGAATTAAGAAGAATCCAAAGGGTTTTTACAAATACATTAAGGACAAAAGGGTAACTAGAGAAAGAATAGGGCCCCTCAAAGATCAGCAAGGCAGTCTTTGTGTGGAGCCACAGAAAATGGGGCAGATACTAAACGAGTATTTTGCCTCATTATTTACAGTGGAGAAGGACATGGAAGATTACATTACATTACATTACATTATGGAAACAGGCCCAACAAGTCCACACCGACCCGCCGAAGCGCAACCCAACCATACCCCTACATTTACCCCTTACCTAACACTATGGGCAATTTAGCATGGCCAATTCACCTGACCTGCACATCTTTGGATTGTGGGAGGAAACCGGAGCACCCGGAGGAAACCCACGCAGACACGGGGAGAACGTGCAAACTCCACACAGTCAGTCGCCTGAGGCGGGAATTGAACCCGGGTCTCTGGCGCTGTGAGGCGGCAGTGCTAACCACTGTGCCACCGTGCCGCCCATAAGATATAGAATGTAGGGAAATTGATAGTGACATCTTGAAAAAATGTCCATATTGCAGAGGAGGAAGTGCTGGTTGTTTTGTAATGCATAAAGGATAAATCCCCAGGACCCGATCAGGCTTACCCTAGAACACTGTGGGAAGCTAGAGAAATGATTGCTGGGCCTCTTGCTGAGATATTTGTATCATTGATAGTCACAGGTGAGGTACTGGAAGACTGGAGGTTGGCTAATGTGGTGCCACTGTTTAAGAAGGTAACTAGGGAGAGAATAGGACCCCTCAAAGATCAACAAGGTGACCTTTGTGTGGAGCCACAGAAAATGGGGGAGATATTAAAAGAGTATTTTCCATCAGTATTTACTGTGGAAAAGGATATGGAAGATATAGAATGTAGGGAAACAGATGGTGACACCTTTCAAAATGTCCAAATTACAGAAGAGGAAGTGCTGGATGTCTTGAAACACATAAAAATGGATAAATCCCCAGGACCTGATCAGGCGTACCCTAGAACTCTGTGGGAAGCTAGAGAAGTGATTGCTGGGCCTCTTGCTGAGATATTTGTATCATCGATAGTCACAGGTGAGGTGCCAGAAGACTGGAGGTTGGCTAACGTGGTGCCACTATTTAAGAAGGGTGGTAAGGACAAGCCAGGGAACTACAGACCAGTGAGCCTGACATCGGTAGTGGGCAGGTTGTTCGAGGGAATCCTGAGGGACAGGATGTACATGTATTTGGAAAGGCAAGGATTGATTAGGATTAGTCAACATGGCTTTGTGCGTGGGAAATCATGTCTCACAAACTTGATTGAGTTTTTTTGAAGAAGTAACAAAGAGGATTGATGAGGGGAGAGCGCTAGATGTGATCTTAATGGTCTTCAGTAAGGAGTTCGACAAAGTTTCCCTTGGGAGACTGGTTAGCAAGATTAGATCTCATGGAATACGGGGAGAACTAGCAATCTGGATACAGCACTGGCTCAAAGGTAGAAGACAGAGGGTGGTGGTGGTGGAGGCAAAGAGATCTTTGAGTGCAGGTTCATAGCTCCTTGAAAGTGGAGACGCAGGTAGATAGGATAGCGAAGAAGGCGTTTGGTATGCTTTCCTTTGTTGGTCAGAGTATTGAGTACAGGAGTTGAGAGGTCATGTTGCTGCTGTACAGAACATTGGTTAGGCCACTGTTGGAATATTGCATGCAGTTCTGGTCTCCTTCTTATCGGAAAGACATTGTGAAACTTGAAAGTGTTCTGAAAAGATTTACAGGGATGTTGCCAGGGTTGGAGGATTTGAGCTATAGGGAGAGGCTGAATAGGCTGTTTTCCCTAGAGCGTCAGAGGCTGAGGGGTGACCTTATAGAGGTTTACAAAATTATGAGGGGCATGGAAAGCATGTGGTCGGGGAGTCCAGCACTAGAGGACATAGGTTTAGGGTGAGAGGGGGAAGATATAAAAGAGACCTAAGGGGCAACTTTTTCACACAGGATGGTACGTGTATGGAATGAGCTGCCAGGCTGATACAATTGCAACATTTAAGAAGCATTTAGATGGGTATATGAATAGGAAGGATTTGGAGGGATATGGGCCGGGTGCTGGCAGTTGGGACTCAATTGGGTTGGGATATCTGGTCGGCATGGACAGGTTGGACCCAAGAGTCTGTTTCCATGCTGTATATCTGTATGACTCTATGACTGATCTGAGCCAAGGAAGTGATTATTTGCTGAAATAGTTGTCTAAGCTCGAAAGGTAGGTTGCAATGTAGTCACCTATGCTGCAATGCACATTGTGAATATTGGCTATGGCTAGATATGGATTTGACTGTGATGCTGTGCTCACATTTGATACTTGCTATCAGGTTTGCCCACCACTGCAGGGTTCATTTACTGCCCACAGGAATGAAAGATAAAGAGGTGGAATGGAATGTATCATTTTGTACTTGGACTAGCGAAGATAATCTTTCTAATAAATATAAAAGAAGAACCTCGCCCTCCAAGCATTAACTAGGTATCACATGTATCATGATTGTGAAATCATGCTCTTATACCATTATGGTCACTTAAGTTATTACTTTCGTTGCTAATGATCAGATCTAGGGATGTCAGGAGGCTAGTATGAGCACCAAGCCTCCTAATCTAGATTGCTGTAGCTTTTTTAGTAAAGCACTAGTACCAGGAAACATGGGTTTACCAGTACGTTGTGCTGTAGAATTCTTTGTACCATGATCTTCAACATGGAAAATTCCCATACCTAATGTTGGATGTCAAACACAATACTATTTTTTCCAATGGGAAAGAGTGGTTAGATGTGAACACCCTGCCACATCTCTCAATAATAGTCTGTGTTGCATGTGCCATGTACCAATCCATCCTCTCCCTTGTTGCAGAAGGGCAGAGATCAGCTCAAGCGATATGGAACAGCATTCTGTAATGGGAAGAAATACTCCTGTAGGTTTGATTGATCCTCATGTCCTCATTGAAATGTCATATTTTCAGCATTTGATATTATGATGTTTTAGTAATGTAATCTTGTTAATTAATTTCTAGGTTTTAAGCAAGGGACGGAAAATTCTGAAGTGTCTTCATCTTGGAATGACGTTGCACAATCTTCAAGAGCCAATCAAACGGAAACTCCTACAGCAGAGGAGCTACGAAGACATAGACAAGCGTACTTTGAGAGGCAAGCAGACCACAGATTTATACTGCTGCAAAATTTCATTTAGTTTCCATGATGTGTGACTTTGTCCCTTTTAAGGACTATGTTTCTTTGTGCTTGCGCGGTATTAAGACATAATCAGATTTCTTCATTCATTTTTAAAATTGGCTTTGCAAACAATTTTCATTGATTAACGCTTGTGTTCATCATAGCAAGGAATATTGAAGTGAGAATTAGGATTTCTATATATCCAACAGTGTCAGTTTTGAGCCTTTACAGTAAGATATATGCCAGTCAGCTACAACCTCAAGGCTTTTTGCTTGCTCCCTATATCTCTGTTAGGTCCAATGACATTTGAGCACCAAAGCTGTGGAGGAAAAGTTTCTGGAGTGTCATTGGGATGGTTTTCTAGAAAAACATGTTGAACTGGAAAATGAACTATTTTGGATCTAGTAATATGTAATGAAAAAATGGTTAACTAATATCTTGTTGCAAAAGAATCTTCAGGGATGAGTGACCACAATATGATAGAATCTTACATTGTTTGAAAGTGAGGTAGTTCATTCTGAACAAGTGTGTTTAATTTCATTGAGAAATTATGAAAGCATGCGACACAAGTTCGCTGAGCTGGTTTGGAAAAATATATGAAAAGGCATGACTGTACATCGGCAATGGATAATCTCTGAAGAATCATTACATGACTTATAGCAACTATATTCATTCAAGGTGCAAAATCTCTAAAAATAGTCAATCAAACATTGCTGAAAATAGAAGTGAATGATTGTTTGAGATTTTTCTTAAAAAGGCTTATAAAGCAGCCAGAAGTTATAATAAATCTGAGGATTGAGGCTTACAGCGAAGGAAGACCAGAAACTGATGGGGAAAGGAGCATTAAAATGTGGATACAATCTAGCAAAAATCATTAAAATGGACTGTAAAAACTTCTACAAGTACAGAATAAGGAAACGCTTGTCTAAAATAAACGTGGGTCTATTAAAAGCAGAGTCAGGATAATTTTTAGTGGGAAGTAGAGAACTGGCAGAGAAAGTAAATGATATATTGTGTCTCTGTTCTCACTGAAGAAGAACAAGAAATCTCCCAGAAGTAGAGATCCAAGTGACGAGGGACAGTGAAAAATTGAAGGAAATTAGTACTAGTAAGAAGGTTGTACTAATGAAATGACTGCAGGTGAAACTTAATAAGTCCCCAAGGTCTCATAGTCTACATCTCAGAGTATTGAGGGACATGTGTATAGAGGTAATTGATATGTTGGTAATTATCTTCCTAAATTCCACAAATTCTGGGATGATTCCTGCAGATTGAAAGCTTGCAAATATCACCCAACCCTCCTTAAGAAATGAGCAAATGGAAAAACAGGAAACTACAAGCCTGTCTAGTTCAGCCGTTTCATGTTCAATTCCCAGCTCTCCATATTCCTTATAATTCATCTTCTAACATAATTGCTCACTTCCTAATTTACTTTGATTTCTTTTGGTTTCACCCTTCATTCAGTTCCTATGTAAAAAAATGTTTTCAGATCTTACTTTCAGTCAACTTTATCTGATTTCAAATATACGATTATAAATTCTCTTTAGGGGGGTATTTTAAATTTTTCAATTTTATAACACTTAACTTCCTCATTGGCCAAAAATATTATCCATTGTCTTTGCTTTCATAGTTAAGTCCCTCATTCCAGTATCATCCTGAAATTGTTGCCGGGTTTTGTTCAATCTTTAGTTTTAGTTTATCTTAAAGTGTCGTGCCAAACATTGGCCATGTTCTTCCATATGAAGCCTAACCAATGCAATAATACTTGATGACTATTGTTTTTTTTTGATGAAGCTTGGCATTCCTTTTGGGCTTTTCATCACCTTTGCACTTGCCAGCTTGATTTAATGACTTCTGTACCTGTGTTCCTAGATCTCTGCATCCATCTATTCTTGCCATGATTACATTACACTACACCTACAGCAATAGTATCTCTGAGGAGACCTAGGCAGCATTCAGGCTTGGGCTAATAAGTGACAAGTAACATTGATGGAAATGTGTTGCTGGAGAAGCGCAGCAGGTCAGGCAGCATCTAGGGAACAGGAGAGCTTGATTTAATGACTTCTGTACCTGTGTTCCTAGATCTCTGCATCCATCTATTCTTGCCATGATTACATTACACTACACCTACAGCAATAGTATCTCTGAGGAGACCTAGGCAGCATTCAGGCTTGGGCTAATAAGTGACAAGTAACATTGACCAGGCAATGGCCAGGCACCATCTCCAAAAATGGAGAATATAACTGACTACTTCCTTGATGTTCAGTGTCATCATTAAAAATGAATATTCCATCATAAACATAATGGGGGTTTACCATTGACCAGAACATTAACTGGACCAGGCATATATTATTGTGACTATATTACACCTGCAAATTCCCATCCAAATCTCACACCATCCCAAATTGAAAGTATATCAGTACCCCTTCTCATAATGGTGCTGTTAATGATATACACCAGATGGACTGAAGCGGTTCAAGAAAGCAGCTCAGCACTATATTGACATCACTACATGCATACCATGAAGGACTATAACAAAAATAAGTAACACAAATGAAAGCTTCCAATTAATGCCACTTAGAACTGTTCTTGTGTTGTGAACCCATTGCTTTGGAACATATTCTGACCGGTAAAAGAAAATGAGAGATGATCATTTCATTAGTATGACTTCCATCAAATCCAGTTGCCTTGAATAAGTTGACTGTAGGAACTGAGTGCATGCAATATATTAAAAGCTCTGTGGAAAAAGAAGCAATATTCTCTAGTGTCCTGATCAAAAGGCAAAACTCTTCTCCTAGCCCATTTCTGCAATGTTCTGACGTAAAATAGATAGTGATCTTCAAATAAATAGTGACATTCCTTAAGAATATCCTTACATGCTTGAACCCTTTTTTGGAGTTCAGCACGTAAATATACCACATCGTGCAAGTTCAAATTTTAGTTAGTGTTGTTCACAACTATTTTAACTACATAGAAATGCCAGACTACATATTCAAAAAAAGCAGTGAACCTACTGTGTAATTATATAACGCTTACATTTTTGTTTCCACCAGAAAACAGCGAGTACAACCAGAAGGTTCAGATCAATCAGAAAAACAAAGTTGTTCAATACTGAAGACAAATTCAGGTAAAATTCCTGATCTGTTCATCCTGTTGAACTGACAACAAGCGTAAAATATGTCAGTTATATTCTGTTTAACCATTAAGCTTTGCTTTTTGTAAAGCCTGTAATCCCTCTTAATAAAATCCTGCATGTAAGAATTGTATCATAAGCAGTTGCTGCATAGCCAAGATCTGGATTTACATATAATGACAAGTACACAATGACAAGTATTTTTAAAGATTTGTCCATGGGATGAACCCACCTCAAGCTAGGCCAACGTTTGCAGCTCATTCCTAGGGAAAGTGAAGGAGTTCTACCTTCTTAGACCTTTGTAAACTTTGGGGTACATCAACACCCACAGTTCCCTTAAGAAAGGAGTTCTAGGATTTTTGCTGAGTGACAGGGAGGAATAGGGATCTACTTCCAAGTCAGAATTGTGTGGGGTTTGGAAGGGAACTTGCAGATGGTGGCATTCCAATGCATTTAGTGTCCTTGTCTTTCTTGGTGGTAGAGGTCACGAGTTGGGAAGGTGCTGAATAAGGAATTTTGCTGAGTTGCTGCAGTACATCACCTAGATGGTAGGCACTGTTCCCATTGCATGCCATGGTGAAGGGAGTAAATGTTGAAGGTGACAGATGGATTGCCGATCAAAGCAGGCTTCTTCATCCAAGATAATGTCAAGATTCATGAATGTTGTTGGAGTTGCACTCATCCAAGCAAGTAGACAGTGGAAAGGCACTGGGGCGACAGAAGATGAATTACTTGCTAGAGGAATCCTAATCTCTGACTTGCTATTGTTACCACAGTGTTTGTATGGCAGATCTAGTTATGTTTTTGGACAATGGAAACCACTGGGAGGTTTGGGATTTAGCATTGATAATGCATTAGACATTAAAGGGAGATGGCTAGATCTTGTTGGAGGTAGCCATTGCCCAGCACTTGTGTTGCACAAATGTTACTTGCC
The DNA here is from genome assembly GCF_004010195.1 of Chiloscyllium plagiosum. Taxonomy (NCBI): domain Eukaryota; kingdom Metazoa; phylum Chordata; class Chondrichthyes; order Orectolobiformes; family Hemiscylliidae; genus Chiloscyllium; species Chiloscyllium plagiosum. The sequence goes on from NC_057719.1 coordinate 26,408,601, forward strand.
ACATATCACTCAAGCTGGGATGTTCCTGCACATGAACACATACTGTTTCAGTATCTGACATAATAGTTTTCTGAATACTAAAGACATTCTTCACATTGATGTTCCCCTCCATTGTGTTGTGTGGCACTACCTCTGTGCTAAAGTTTCAAATGTATCTAGCAACTCAAAACTGAGCACCCATGAGGTACTGTGGACCATCAGTAGCAGCAAAATTTATTCAACTACGATCTGTAATCTCATAGCCAACAATATACTCGTCTTTACCATTATTATCAAGGGAGCAGATTAACCCTGGTGTAATGAAGCGTGCAATAGGGAATGCCAGGAGCAGCGTAAGACCTATATAAATTTGAGGAGAAAGTGAGGTCTGCAGATGCTGGAGATCAGAGCTGAAAATGTGTTGCTGGAAAAGCTCAGCAGGTCAGGCAGTTGATTCCTGAAGAAGGGCTTATGCCCGAAACGTCGATACTCCTGTTCCCTGGATGCTGCCTGACCTGCTGCGCTTTTCCAGCAACACATTTTCAGCTATATAAATTTGAGGTAAAGCAACAACACAGAAGTACTTGCATATCAAACAACAGAAACGGCATGCTATAGAAGGTATAATCATTCCGACAATCAAATGATGATTGCACAATGTTCACAATTGATGACCGATACCTCAGTTACTGAAGCAATATATGGAAATATGCAGCAAGAGCTGGACAACTCCAGACTTGGCTGATAAGTGGCAAGTAACCTTCACACCACACAAGAGCCAGATAATGACTATATCCAAGAAGATAGAATATAACTACTGGCCTCTGACATTCAATGGCATTACCATCACTGAATTCTTCCAATACCAATATTCTGGGGTTGCCTTTGACTAGAAACTGAACTGGACTAGCCACATTAATGCCATACCTACAAGAGCAAGTTAAAGGCTAGGAATTTTGGAGTGATTAACTTGTCTCCTGATTCCCCAAAGCTTGTTCACTATCTACAATGCACAAATCAGGTAAGTGATGGAATATTCCCTACTTGCCTGGATTGGTGCAGATCTCTTCCTTGGTTCTAAATATTTATTAGTCTGTGATCTTTTTTACCCCAATTCACAGCTGGCATGACTGAACAAGAACTGCCTCAAGCAGATGGGCTGAAGTCGTTAGAAGCTGGTGCCAATGATGATTCAAAAGGGGAAGGAAGTTAATGTGAAAACTAAATACCAGCAATAACTGTTTCCCATTGCTGATCCATATGTGCAGCATTCCACCTATACTTCAGCCACAAAGACAAATATATGTGTTTTCACAGAGAGCAAAAGGTTATTTTCACTCTTAATGCAAAGAACTTTTGTGGTTGTCTTGTGGGATAATTTGTAGTTAAAAGAAAATGCAAGATTTCCTGTTTCTTAACTTCAATTGCAGCACCTTATCTTCTGAAAAACCCTCTTCATGCACAACCTAATTAAGAAAATTCCAGGGAAGAAATTCAAGATTTCGTAACCAATTAAAAAAACGTTTTTGGTATTTTCTGATCTACCAATGATAGGACCTAAGAAGGCAAATACTAAAGTGTTTACTTTTTGAAAACATACTTTAACTCTCTTAACTATAGCTTATATTCAAATCAGGTTCAATTTAAACATTGAACGTGTCAAGAGAGATGATATGCAGCAAGCATTTGAGCTTTGTGGCATTTGTGACGCTTGAAAGTTTGTAGATCTGTTTTTATCTTTGAATTTTGACCTTGTCTTCATGTTTAATTGTTCTAACACAAAGTTCCTGTTATGCTGAATGTGTATTGCAGAGCCATGCAGATTTTTGCTTTTAAAGTCTTTTGTACTTGAACCTGTTCCCTTCGTTTTGAGAAGATCATACCAGGGAACATAAATGTATAAAATGGAGTTCCAAGAATTAGGGAAAATTACACTTGAGTAGTCTGTGATAGGTCAGCTTGATCTTTTAAAGCAAAAAGCGGGTTCATATCAGAATTTTCACTGGGAAATGTAAAGGAGTAAATGGGAGCTGTGTGTACTTTACAGATTGTTTGTTGTATTCCTGATTACATAATATAAACAAAGTCAAAATTGCTGTGTATTGAGATTTTTTGTTGCTTACACTACATAGTAATGTCTTTATGAAGTTAATGAGTTAGGATGGGCCAAGTTTAAAAACAGGATAACCTGCCTTTTCTTTGGCATGCTTTAAAAGTCTTAATCTTCAGATTAAAGTGGTTATCTGTCCAAAGCTCAAACATAGGCCTTCTGTGTAATACTGTAGTTCCTGCAGCTTAGTACAGGACCAACCAGTCAGGGTTCCAAGCCTGCTATGGCAGGTTTTAAAGTTTCAGTCAATAAGTCAGATAAGAAGTGAGAATGAAGAATGATGGATAGGGTGAATAGCCAAGGTCTTTTTCCTAGGTTGGAGGAGTCAAAAACTAGAGGATATAGGTTTAAGCTCAGAGTGGAAAGATTTTAAAAAGACCTGAGAGGTAGATAGTGCATGTATGGAATAAGCTGCTAGAGGAAATGATGGAGGCTGGTAGAATTACAGCATTTAAAAGGCATCTGGATAGGTATATGAATCGGAAGGGTTTAGAAGGATATGGACCAAATGCTGGCAAATGGAACTAGGTCAGATTGGGATGTCTGGTTGGCATGGATGAGTTGGACCAAAGGTTCTATATCTGTGCAGTATGAGTCTATGTCTCTGTAATTGACCATAACATTTCTGTCATTTAAAAAAAATGTAACTAGCTCACTAGCGAAATTTTGGGAAATGAACTACCTTCCTGCAGTCCTAGGCTCTTTACTTTCAGGGCAACAAAGGTGTGTAATAAATGCAGGCATGTCTTTGCTGCCCATGCCCAAGAACATATTTTAACTTGCTAAGTACATTATTTTCAAGTGCAAATTTGAGCAAAGAATGACAGCGTTTTTATTGCATTCCTTCGTTTCTCTCTTTGCTCAAATATTTTGTCTTGAGAATGACTGAAAAAAGGAGATTTTTGTCAAATCTTCATCTTACACTCAGGACAATTCACAAGAGTAAGGAAAACTACCATTTATACTGCAGGCGAGGAGCTTGCTGATGCATTGGTAATTGGGCTGCTTTGGTAGAGGCCTTGGCATAGGGCAGGCACTTATTAGTTATGTGACAGCCGTTTGCTGCATTGTCTTGACCAATGTCCTGCTCAGAGTCATTCTTCCTGACTTAAAATTTCAGTTGAATTAGTATTCTTGCGAAATATCCTGATGAGTGCAAGATGAAAAGCTTTGACAAACTGTGGCTTTTTTCAGCAATACTCTAGTTCAGTACCAACAATCTATTTCATTTAAGCTAGACTACAGTTTTGCAGCTACTGTCAATCATTCAGCATTATGGTTTGAATGGTACTCCTCTCATACATATCTAAACAGTGCATTCTAACATTTGGAGGGTGAAGTGAGGCAAGGTGGCAATGTAGAGTCATGGCAGACTGAAATATCTGCATCGAAAGAAACACACATTTCTGAACAGAAACCTATGATTAGGCTAAGGAGGGACTACCCACTTTTGCTGTCTTCAGTTATTTAACTTGGAAACACTGAGACTAATTAGATCAGTTGATTCATCTCAATTTGAATGGCAAAGGCCAGGAATGGAATGTCAAAGCTTCCTACTTTGTGCTAGAGTGCTATATCTTGCAGTACCTTTAACTATTGGGTTACCACAAAGATTAGTATTTTCACTTAAGCAAGAGACGAATTTGTCAGACATTTCTGTAAAATAGTGTCTTGACTAGAATCAGTCCTTGGACTGAGAAGAGTAGCCTGATCACAGTTGGTTTGACAGTGAGCACAGTCATTGATCTCCAAGTACCTGAAGTAGTAGGAGGTAAAAGCAAACCAAGTCCAACTTGTGCTCTGGTGAAACAGCCCATTGATGCTCAAGTGTCAAGGCTTATGGGAACAATAGATTCTTATGTAAGGAACGAGAAGGTGACTCATGCCTGTGGAACATATCTCAGTTATATTTAATGCTTTCGGGAGAAGAAAGCATTGAGCAGAAAATGAAAACCAGAACTTGTATCTGTTTGCAACTCTGTGTGTTTTTAACAATGTTGCCTCCAACATTGAAACTACCATAATCTCTAGTATGTTATATTTTGAAAAAGATGTGGTAATGTGTTAAGTATTCGTTATAACTGTTGCAATATTTTTATGTTGTATTTACTGAAGTTTGAATTTAATTTCTGTCTAAAAAGTTGCCTGCAGGAATAAAATTGCATTTGAATTCAGCTTCTTTAAAATAGTAAAGAACTTTGTAAGAAACAAGAGTCACTTACTATCTTGTTTGACTTTACCAAGGAGGCAGATGACGTAATATACGATTAATTGTGCTTTGCAATGCTTTTTGCGTGTGCACACTGGAGATAAGATGTGTTGTTCTCTAAAATAGTAACCTTGTTGCTGTGTATCAAATAAAGTTTCATTTTTGGAACTAAGCATACGTGTTTTATTTGATGCTACAAAGAGAACTGAATGATTCCTTTTCTGTTCAGTCAGGAAGTGAGATGACATGATGAAGTGATAAGTATTTCTAGCATATATGCAGGCGTTTACTGGTTAAGTGCTCAATTCTGTCTTTTGGAGATAATGAATCATTTGAATCTTAACTGTCTGGCGTACTGAGACAATTTGTAAAAGCTGTAAATAGAATTAGCTAACAGAAAACCGAGAACACCAGATTTTAAACGTAAGCAAAACAAATAAAAATTGAATAAAGTTGGAAGGGCATGAAAAGCATTTTCTCTCACTTTTTTAATAAATCAAAATTTAATTGTGCAAATCCTAAAAAAAACTAACTACAATGAGGTGTTATATCTTGTGATTAATACTGAAATTTGCAATCATTTTAGGGTAAGAGGGGAAACATTTAAAAGAGATCTAAGTGCAACTTTTTCACGCAGAGGATGGTGTGTGTGTGTGTGTGTGGAATGAGCGCCGAGAGGAAGTGGTGGAGGCTGGTACAATTAGAACATTTGAAAGGCATCTAGATGAGTATATGAATAGGAAGGGTTTAGAGGGATATGGGCCAAGTGCTAGCAAATGGGACGAGATTAGTTTGAGATATCTGGGCAGCTTGGATGAGTTGGACTGAAGGGTCTGTTTCCATGCTGTACATCTCTGTGACTCTATTTGTGTTTGCAAGTCCTTTTTTTAAAATGTGTCTTGCAGTCTATCTCCTTTCTAAAAGATGTCTCTGATAACTTTGTGCAAGTTATCCATTCAACAGTTTACTAGATATTCTTAATCCAAATATTTTAATGTTTTAACACTTACATGTGGTGCTAAGCTCATAATCATGGGTTTAGTGATGGCCTCATTCAAACAGATATTTTGTTTCCGCAAGTTTGGATGTGACATACATTTGACTCGCATCCACCTGCTGTGGATTGCAATTCAACAAATGGCACCATAAATCTCATAATCAAGATGATCTTTTAGAATTTCATGCTACTTTTTCCTGGTCCAACTGTTGCTTCACATTCTTGAACCTTCCATCTGTACCAATTAAACAACTGATATTCCAGTTATCATGCAAGTTTTCTCACCTGCTTTTTAACTTCTACTGAATCTTGTAAGTACATTTTGGTTCAACACGTTTTTGTCTGCCTTAAAAGTTCTGTCACTTACATAGTTGACAGAGTACAATAAAGAGGTCTAGCTTATTATGTCTGTTTCAGGTCTGCAATAAAGCTCTCCAATTAATCCCACCTCTTTGTTCTTTCTCCAGAATGTTGCTCTTTTCCCTTTAAGTATTTATCAAATTCTCTATTGAATGCTACTGTTGAATCTGCTTGCATTGTCCTTTTCAAAATGTGTTCCAGATTTCAACTTGCTTTCGTCAAAGAGTGCTACAGCACGGAGACAGGCCCTTTGGCCCAAAATTGCCCATGCTGACCAAAATGTCCATCCACGCTAACCCCATTTCGCTGCACTTGGCTCATACCCTTTTAATCCCTTCCTATCCATGTATTTGTCCAAATGCCTTTCAAATGTTGTTAATGTGCCTGCCTCAACCACTTCTGCTGGCAGAGTCAGAAAATGTGGAGCTGGAGAAGCACAGGTGGCGGGTAATAGTGATAGGTTGGTGGTGTGGGTAGAATGAATTGGTGGGAAGGAAGATAGGCAGGATAGATCAAGTGGGCGTGCTGAATTGGAGGGTTGAATCTGGGATGAGATGGGGGGGAGGGGAGAGTTGGAAACTAGTGAAGTTGATGTTGATGCTGCTTGGTTGAAGGGTCCCAAGGTGGAAGATGAGGCGTTCTTCCTCTAGTTGTCAGCTTTTATTCAGCAGTGGAGGTTGCCCATGACTTGCATGTCCTTGGTGGAGTGGGAGGGGGAGTTGAAGTGGGCGGTGGGGTTGTTTGGTGCATTTGTCCAAGGGATGTTCCCTGAAACAGTCTGCGAGTTGGCGTCCTGTCTCCCTGATGTAGGGGAGACCACATCGAGAGCAACAGTAGATGAGCTGAGTGGATGTGCAGGAAAATCTCTGCCGGATGTGAAACAATTCTTTGGGGCTTTGGACAGAGGTGAGGAGCCAGGAGTGGGTGCAAGGGAAGGTGCTGCGAATGGAGGGTGGGTTGGTGGTGGGTGTGGACCTAACGAGGGAGCTGCAGAGGGAATGGTCTCTCTGAAATGCACATAGGAATGGGGAGGGAAATATATCTCTGGTGGTAGGATCTGATTGTAGGTTACAGAAATGTCGGAGGATAATGTGCTGTATCCAGAGATTTGTGGGATGGAAGGTGAGGACCAGGGTGAGGTTCTATCCTTGGTGTAGTTGGAGGGCTGGGGTTCAAGGGCAGAGGTATGGGAATTGGAGATGATGTGCTAGAAGGCATTGCTGATCACATGGGAGGGGAAATTGTGGTCCTTGAAATAGGAAGCCATCTGGGATGTCCAGGAATGGACTTGTTCTAGCTTGGAGCAGATGCAGTGGAGGTGGAGGAGTTGGGAGTAAGGGATCACATTTTTACAGGAGGGGGAGTGGGTGGAGGTCAAGGTAGCTGTGGGATGTCCGTGTTGAGTTGTTCTTCGGAGATCGAGACTGAGAAGTCCAGAAAGAGGACAGAGGTATCCAAGATGGTCAGTGTAAACTTTAGGTCATGGTAGATGGTGTTAGTGAGGTTGTTCAACCTTCTTACGGGAGCACAAGGTGGTGCTGATACAGTCATCAATGTAGTAGATGAAAAGTGGATTACCTACAGTGTGGAAACAGGCCCTTTGGCCCAACAAGTTCACACCGACCCTCTGAAGAGTAACCCACCCAGACCTAACACTATGGGCAATTCAGCAAGGCCAATTCACCTGACCTGCACATCTTCGGACTGTGGGAGGAAACTGGAGCGCCCAGAGGAAACCCACGCAGACACTGGGAGATTATGTAAACTCCACACACACAGTCACCCAAAGCTGGAATCGCACCTGAGGCCCTGGTGCTGTGAGGCAGCAGTGCTAACCACTGAGCCACCATGCCACCCTGGATGATGGCCTGTTTCACATATCCTATGAAGAGGCAGGCATAGCTGGGACCCATGCAGGTGGCCATGGCTACCCCTTTGGTTTGAAGAAAGTGGGAGGATTCAAAGAAGTTGTTGAGAGTGAGGACCAATTCTGCCAATTGAATGAGTATGTCAGTAGAGGAGTACTGGTTGGGTTGATGGGACATCCAGTCTCTGTGCACGTCGATCCGGCCTGGTGAAGGCCTCCAAGCCCTCTGTTTCTTCCTCTCCCACCGACCCAACCAGTACCCCTCCATCTCTTCCTGTACCTCAGACCATTGCATCCAGTCAACATCCTTGTAAAATTTCTTCTGCACTCTTTCCAGTTTAATAACATCCTTCCTATAACAAGGTGATCAATGCTGAGCACAATACTCCAAGTGCAGCCTCACCGATGTCCTGTATAACTGCAACATAACTTTGCAACTTCTATACTCAATGTCTTGACTGATGAAGGGCAGTGTGCAAAAAGCCTTCTTCACTGCCCTGTCTACCTGTGACTCCACTTTCAGCGAACTGTGAACCTGAGTGCCAAGATTCCTCTGGTCCACTACGCTCTTTAAGGCCCTACCATTCACCATGAAACTCCTACCTTGATTTGACTTTCCAAAATGTAAGACCTCACACTTATCTATATTAAACACCATTTTCCATTTCTTGGCCCACTTCCCTGACTGATCAAGGTCCTGCTGCAATTTCTGATAACCTTCCTCTAAACAATACTACCCATTTTTGTGTCATCAGCAAACTTACTGATCATGCCTTGTACATTCTCAACCAAATCATTGATATAGAATACAAACAGTAATGGGCCCAGCACCAACCCCTGAGGCACTCCACTGGTCATAAGCCTCCAGTCCGACAAGCATCCTTCCACTATTCCACACATCCTTCCTACCATCATGCCAATTTTGTATCCAATTTGCTTTGGTTTTGTTTTTGAAAGAAACTAGTTTCCTTGGGCTTTTTTTTGGCCAGTCACAAACTGCATTTTTTCTCAGTTCTGCTTTAGAATTACAGAACTGACACATTAAAGCAGTTTCTTTCCACACAGATGCTGCCTGACCTGCAAAACAATTTCTACTTGTGTGTATCTATCTCCTGGCTATCAACCTTTTGTGGCTACTTGAAATTTTCATGGTTCCTTGATGGTCAAGAATCTCTCTACTTTCGCCTTAAACATATTCAATGACCATACTGCCACCACTCTTGGATGAAGAAAATTCCACAGATTCTCAAGAACCTCTGAGATAAAAAATTTCATCTCAGTTTTAAATGGAAGACCCCTTGTTTTAAAATTGTCCATCTTAGTCCTGTAGAGTAAACATGCTTTCAGCACATCAAGCCCTCTCAGGATCTTGTTTGTTTCAGCACCTCTATGCAACATCCTCATCTTTACTCCTGCAAGGAAATGGCTTCTGCACTTTCTCCAAGGCCTTGATTTCCTTCCTATAATGTCGCCTAAAGACACAAATACTCTGCCCAAGACCAGTATTTGACAAAGATTTAACATAGCTTCTATGCTTTTGTATACTCTGAGTGAAGATTCCTGCATACGTATTTAACTATGTACTTTATTGCCATCTTCAAAGATTTACGTATACATTTGCAGACCTCTCTGATCCTGTAAACCCTTTAAGTGGTTACATTTAGCTCATTGTCACCTCTCATCATTTTTCCATTAAAAACTATCACTTTTCATTTTCTGCATTAAATGTAAAATGCCAAGTGTCTGTCAGTGTTATCAGGATGGCTTCCTGAAATTTGCTACCATGTACCTCAATATTTACTACATCTTGGAATTTTGTATCTTATGCAAACTCAAAAGTGTATACCTTCCATATCCAAGCCAAGATCATAAATATATATCAGAAGAAGCAGTGTTCTTAATATTAACAAGTGCCTTCAGTCTGAAGAACAACCATTGACTACTAATCTACTTTATGTCCTGCAACAATTCGGTACCTGTGATACTTACCTTTTAGTCCCAAGGGCTTGAATTTTGCTAACTAATCTATTATCTGGTACATTTCAAAATGTGGTTTGAAAATCCATAGAGTCTTTGAAACTTACTTCTTCAATGGTGTTGATCAAGTTTGTCAAACAGAATTCTATCTTTAACAAACCTAAGAGTTTCCTTTACTGATCCAAATAGCAATTAATTTTGTCCAAGATTATTGTCTCTAAATGTTTTTCATGTTATGCTGTTTAGCGTGTAATATCATATATACCCCTCTATTCGTTTTCTTTACACCTGTGTCACATATTCAGTTCTTCAGTCCGTTAGCACCATGCCCATGTCCAAGGCATGGAAGATTACAGCCAGAGCTTCTCCAAATTCCACCCGTACTTCCTTAGTCGCCTGGATACAACCTATCCAAATTGGATGACCTTTACATTTTGAGAACTGTTAAATTGCCACACTTTTTGACTCTGATCTCCAGCATCTGCAGTCCTCACTCTAAGTCTGTCAGGCACTGGCTATTGCTCATGTTGTGAAACCTCATTGTGAAGCTCCAATATTTTTCCAAACAGAGGCCAGGAAAGAATAAGAATGTGTTAGCATGAGAGCCAACGGTGTCAGCAGAACCACTGCCCTTTTTACGCCTTGTTGATCTTGCTTCTACATGCTGCAGCAGGCTGTCAACACAGACACTGATTCATGTGCATCCTGTATGGACATGTAGTTAAGCATCATGCTGACACATTCAGGGTTACGGAGAGACTCAAACAAACAGATGTAACGCAAAACTAATAACATTTATGCAAATATAATTTATATACAGTGCAATGTCTCTGTATTACATAATGCCATGTAAAGATTTATTCTTCCTTTGCCTCCCACTGCGTCTCTGCATTTTCCCAGGTTCTGCAGCTGGAGTGGACTGTGTTTGCTCAGGACTGGAGCCTGTTGGCCTTGGATGTTTGATTGGGAAACACTGGGGGATGTGCCTGGATGGCCTAGCCATGCGAAGGGTCTTCTTGCCAGATGCAAGTGGACCCTCCTTGGCTTGAACTTCCCAAGGGTCAGCGGAGAGGGCAGTCAGGGTAGAGGTGAAGGTAGACTGTCCTGAGAGATGTCTGAGAGGTGTGTGTATGTGATTTCTCCTCCAGCAGGTTGCCTCTTGGCATCACCCTGTCTCTTTGTGAAGAAAGGGAATTGGAATGTGCAACAGGTTCCCCCCATTTACCACCATCCCCCCAAACAACAACCACCACCTCTATTCCACACCATGCCTTCAGTCATAAAGACCAACAGACATGGTGATGATGTGCAGGACATTGGTTAGGCCACTTTTGGAATACCACATTCAGTCCTGGTCTACCTGCTGTAGGAAGGATGTTGTGAAACTTGAAAGGGCTCAGTAAAGATTTACAAGTTTGTTGCCAGATTTGGAGGGTTTGAGCAATAGGAGGAGACTGAAAGGCTGGTTATTTTCCCTAGAGCGTCAGAGGTTGAGGGTTGACCTTATATAAGTTTATAAAATCATGAGGGACAGGGATAGGCTGAATAGTCAAGGTCTTTTTATTCCCAGGGTAGCACAGTCTAAAACTGGAGGGTGTGGTTTTAAGGTGAAAGGGGAAAGATTTAAAAGGGATCTAATGAGAACTTTTTCATAGAGAGTGATGCATGTATAAAAATGAGCTGCCAAAGGAAATGGTGGAGGCTGGTGCAATTGCAACATTTAAAAGGCATCTGGATGGATATATGAATAGGAAGGGTGCTGGACCTGACTCTCCATCACAGCTCTCCAATGTGGCCATGCAGCCAGTCAGTCGTATGCTTGAGACATTCCTGAACCTCTGGGCTAGGAGGGCAATTGCCTCCCACATCTCTGCCTTTTGCTCATGAAGTGGGGCCTTCGAGCCAACTAGAAATTGTGGAGTTAAAATGATTCTTGGATGTTAAGCTTACGAACAAAGCAACTTTATTGTAGACATGTGAGTCACACGGTCTGTTTCGATAAACAGTACTGCAGATACATCTCCTGAGGATATCCTGCTGGATGATTGGTGCTTGGCAGCCACTTTGATCCTGCAAGTCTGTTCTGGACAGACACTCAGTGCTGATGTTAGTTTTATGGTGAAACCAATACATTCCATCAAGGTGAGGCATCCCAGGCTCCTGAGCTGATCTTTATGTAAAAGATCTTCTGTCTTTCTGTGACAGGGGTGATTAAGTGTTGTCTGAGGTTACTGCTTGTGACAAAGGCCACCTCCATTTTTAATTAGATTACATGATATTGGTTTTCCTGTGTAATTTTTGTTGTCCAAAATTTCAGTCCTTCTTGATATTATCAGCCCTGTTTTAGGTGGCACTGTGATTGGAACACAATTAGAATAATATAAAAACAACTTGAAATAGCTATTGTTGAAGATGTCTCCTGATTGTCTTCTCACCTGTGTAAAACAAAGGCTGCTTGACATTTGAATGAATTAGTATTAAAATTAGGTTTATTGTCACGAGTACTCAAGTGCAGGAGTACAGTGAAATGTGTATAATGTTGCCACACAAAGTGCCATCTTAGATACAAAGTATTGAAGTACAAATGTTACATACTACACTAGATTAGGTACAAATATAGAGAAATAAATAGAAAAGTTCTACATTACAGTTCTTCATAGTATAAATTATGAAGTTAAAGAAATAAAGTTAAAAGATAAACATTACAGTCCTTCTATAGCCTGCAGTATCTCCATGCAGTGGGCTTTCTACACGGTCTCACTCTCCTTGCACTGCCAGGCTCTGTGACAGGCTGACCACACTGGGCCCCAGTCCACCTGCCACCCTCTCGAGGCCCCAGCCCGCTGGCTGCTCCGCACTGGCCCATTCCATTCTGACTCACTAAAATACCCTGTGTTGAGTTATTATTAAAATGCTCCACAATAAGTTATTCCTCTGTGTGCATTTAGGTGAAGCCCCTGATTGTCCTCTCTTGCCTGGGGTTCAGCAGATATCTATTTTCTGGCAGTCATAGAGACATACAGCATGGAAACAGACCCTTCGGTCCAACTCGTCCATGCCAACCAATCTAGTCCCACCTGCCAGCTCCTGACCCATATCTCTCGAAACACTTCCTATTCATATACCCATCCAGATGCCTTTTAAATGTTGTAATTGTACCAGCTTCCATCACTTCCACGGCAGCTCGTTCCATACATGTACCACCCTCTGTGTGAAAAAGTTGCCCCTTAGGTCCCTTTTAAATTTTTCCCCTCTCATCGCAAACCTATGCCCTCTAGTTCTGGACTCCCTCACCCCAGAGAAAATACTTTGTCTATTTATCCTAAAAATACCCCTCATGATTTTATCAGCCTCTATATAGTTACACCTCAACCTCTGACACTCCAGTGAAAACAGCTCCAACCTGTTCAGCCTCTCCCTATAGCTCAAATCCTCCAACCCTGGCAACATCCTTGTAAATCTTTTCTGAACCCTTTCAAGTTTCACAACATCTTTCCGATGGGAAGGAGACCAGAATTGCACGCAATATTCTAAAAGTAGCTTAATCAATGTCCTGTACAGCCGCAACATGACCTCCCATCTTCTATACTCAATTCTGTGACCAATAAAGGAAAGCATACCAAACACCTTCTTCACTATCCTATCTACCTACGACTCTACTTTCAAGGAACTATGAACCTGCACTCCAAGGTCCCTTTGTTCAGCAATACTGCCCAAGACCTTACAATTAAGTGTATAGGTCCTGCTAAGATTTGCTTCCCCAAAATGCAACACCTCGTATTTATCTAAATTAAACTCCATCTGCCACTCCTCAACCCATTGGCCCATCTGATCAAGATCCCATTGTAATCTGAGGTAACCTTCTTCGCTGTCCACTACACCTCCCATTTTGGTGTCATCTGTAAACTTAGTAATTATACCTCCCATGTTCACATCCAAATCATTTATATAAATGATGAAAAGTACTGGACCCAGCACTGATCCTTGTGACACTCCACTGGTCACAGGCCTCCAGTCTGAAAAGCAACCCAGCACCACCCTCTGTTTTCTATCTTCGAGCCAGTTCTCCCTGCATTCCATGACATTTAACGATGCAAACCAGTCTCTCATGAGAAACCTTGTTGAATGCCTTACTGAAGTTCACATAGATCACGTCCTCCATTCTGCCCTCATCAATCCTCTTCGTTACTTCTCCAAAAAACTCAATCAGGTTTGTGAGACATGATTTTCCATGCACAAAGCCATGCTGACTATTCCTAATCAGTCCTTGCCTTTCCAAATACATGTAAATCCTGTCCTTCACAACTCCCTCCAACAACTTGCCCTCCGCTCACTGGTCTATAGTTCCCTGGCTTTTCCTTACCACCTTTCTTAAATAATGGTACCACGTTAGCCAACCTCTAGTCTTCCAGCACCTCACCCGTGACTTTCGATGATACAACTATCTCAGCAAGGAGCTCAGCAATCACTTCACTAGCTTCTCACAGAATTCTAGGGTACATCTGATCAGATCCTGGGGATTTATTTACTTTTATACGTTTCAAAAGATCCAGCACCTCCTCCTCTGTAATGTGGACATTTTTCAAGATGTAATCATGTATTTCCCTACATTTGAATCTTCCATTTCCTTCTCTACAGTAAACACTGATGCAAAATGTTTGTTTAGTATCTCCCCCATCTCTTGCGGCCCCATATATAGGTTGCCTTGCTGATCTTTGAGGGACCCTATTCTATCTCTAGTTACCCTTTTGTCCTTAATGTATTTATAAAATCCCTTTGGATTCTCCTTGACCCTATTTGCCAAAGCTATCCCCTCCAAAATGCCAGTTGCCAGAGTGCTTCTTCCTCAGTCAGCTAAGGAACTGTGGCAGTGAGGTGCTCACATGATTGTGTTCCCATATTTTCTAAACATAGCACTCACAATAAGGTGTCAGTGTCTGAGCTGGGAGGGGGTTCAGGAGGCAGCCTTGACAACGCTTCCTGAGTCCTGAAACTTCATCCGCAGAGATTGAGGAGGTAACTTCTGGTGGAGCATCTCTTTTCTCCTCTGGAGCTGTGAACATCCCGCTGGTATCTGGAAGACACCAGGAAGAGAAGTGATTGCAGCCAGTGGTTCAAAGTGATGTGCAATGAATGGGGTTACTGTGAGAGTTGCAGTGAAATAAACAGTGGTAATTAATTGATTGGATATGATGCCATCCCCATAGGACTGGTCCCTGGGCATAAATAAGGTGAATTCCAGGTGTCTTTTCCCTAGGGTGGAGGATTTCAACACTATTTCTAAGATTTAAAAAAGATATAAGGGACAGCTTTTTTCTACACATAATGGTTCATATTAACTTGCAGAGAAAATGGTGAATGTGGGTATAGTTAGAATGTTTAATAGACATTTAGATAAGTACATGAATAAGAAAGTTTTGGAGGGATATGGGCCAAGTGCAGGCAGGTGAGACTAGTTTAGTTTGAGATTATGATCGATGTGGACTGGTTGGAGAGAAAGGTCTGTTTTTGTGCTGTATGACACTATGATTCTTCTCCTGCGAGAAACAAGATTCTTCTCATGGGGGGTGAGAAGCCTGATGTTGGGCCCCCTTCCACCTGCCTGGGCCCTTGTTGCCCCATTGTGGCCTTCTCCTACTGTAATGAGAGAAAGGGAGGGATTGAGTGAGATCAAAGTGGGTGGCGCAGCTGTTAGTTCAGGCGTGGTGGTCAAAAGCTGGTGAGCTGTCCCAGTCAAGTGAATAAGTGGTGGAGGGTTAGTGGTGCTGAAGACTCTGGAGAAGTGAAGGAAGATGTTATATACAGTACTAAGAGTGGCAGAACATGAGCCTTAGGTAGGACGTGGATGCAGTGGCTTGCACTGTTGTTGCTGGCTGTTCTTCTGGACCATGGAGACTACAATGATTGCAGTGTAAATCTTGGGCCAGAGTCAGGTGGTGTAAATTGGACAAAGGGACACCATAACAGTGGGATGTCTTGTTAATGAGATGCATTTGGCAAGATATGGCAAGAGATCTTGTTGGGTCTTGTGGAGAGAAAGCCTTAGTGAAGCCCAACAAAACTGACACAGGGTCAACAATAATAGATCAGCCCAACATTCACTCACATTGTTATAGTCAGACCTCTTGAATAAATTGTAATGTCATTAAACTTGGTATTAGTTTCCTTATATGCCATCAAACAATGAGGTTTGTTTTTATTGTGATGAAAGTATTCTTAGTTGGTAACATCCTGTTTACAGGAATTAGATTAGCTGTTTCCTGTTGAGGGTGTAACAATTGCTAGGATTATTTCCTTCCCAATGACTTTTCCATCTTTAGAGTCATGCAATGGGTTTAAATACTGACTTTGAAGACAGGGAAAGATTTGTTGTTAGTTTTCTGAATTTTAGTTAATATAACATCCATGCATGAAAGCGATAATATTTGCTATTCAACATAGTCCAGAAGGAATTCCTGAGCAGCAGAGATGCAGGTGATGCATTCTTTTTATAGAAACATAAGTTGCAGGAATTGACCATTCAGCCCATTGATGCCAATTCATCATTCAACATGATTTTTGGCGGATTATCTACCTCAGACTCATTCTCTCTATATCCTCTGATGACTTGGCTTTCATAGCCTATAACAATAGAGAATTCCACAGGTTCACCACTTTCTGAATGAAGAAATTTGTCCTCATGTCAATCAACCACATATCCTGAAACTATGATTCCTTGTTTTGGAGTTACTGGCCGGGGGGCATCATCCTTGCATCTAGCTTGTCTAGCTGTTTAATGACCATAATACAATTAATTCATACATATGTTTAGAATCATACAGATTCTTGTTAAGTCTGCACTTTAATCTGCATTTTAATCTACTAATTCCATTTTGAGAAATCATATGCAAACAACATTAATGTGTAAAGGAGGATTATGTAAAATGAAGCGAACTGCATTTGAATAACATTAGGGGGTGAGGGAAGACTCTTTTGACCTGGTTATGGCCTTATATCAAGGGATATTAGGGATGAACAATGATTGCTGGACTTGCCAGCAGTGATCATATCTGATGAAAAAATGGAAAATAGTATTTTGACTGGGAAAAAATGGGAAGTAGATCATGAATTGGAGATGCCGGTGTTGGGCTGTGGTGTACAAAGTTAAAAATCACACAACACCAGGTTATAGTCCAACAGGTTTATTTGGAAGCACTAGCTTTTGGAGTGCTGCTCCTTCATCAGATGGTTGTGGATCATAGTTGTGTGCATTTTACTGACAGAATGCTGTATTCCTTAGAACCGTTTGAATTGCTATATATTGAAATTGATGTTGTTTTCATTATAGAATAACATGAATCTCAATCTAAGCCACAAATCTTCTCAGAACTCATCATTATATAATAACATTTGTTAAGAAATTTACAAGTTTGACTGTATGGATCAGGAAAAAAACATGTTACAGTCTGCCTTTTTTTCCAATGTACCCTAAACTTCTGAACCTTTAGCAGATGAACTATAGAAAATAGAAATAGTAGACCATTCAGCCCCTCAAGCTTGTGCAAGTGGTAATTTGTCCATTGTTCAAATTCAGGCCTTCTGAATAATACTGTTGTTTCAATAGGCTGATGGTTATTAGTAATGGAGCCAGAAATCAGGGTTCAGTTCTAACACACCAGGTATTAAAATTGAATTGAATGTCAAATAGTCAGTGAGTCATTATCTGCCAGAATTGACCATTTAAATTGCCCGACCATCATCAAAATCCAATGAGTTTACTGATGATCTTTGGGGCAGAGGGTCTAATTGAACTAGAACGTTAGTGTCATTTCTCCTAATCACTGAGTATTTTAAACATTTTTGTCTTTATTCCATATTTTCAGCAGCTGCAGTATTTTCCTTTTGTATAAAAAAATTTATATAAAAAACTAGAACTTGCCTGTTTTTTTAAAACCTTGGTGATAAAACTATAGAATCACTTTAAACTACCATAATGTCTGATTACGTTTCTTCATTTTTCAAATTTATAGCATTTTATAAACAGTTTGTATTTTAATTTCTCTGTACAAGTTTCCTACAGAAATAAATATTATATTTTAAATTCAGCTTCTTTTGCATTAAAAAAAGTTAGAAGAAACCAGAATTCCTTACTATCTTGTTTCACTTTGCCAAGGAGGCAGATGACATAAATCATGATTAATTGCAATGTGCTTTACACAACAGAAAAGATGTTTTGGTCTCCAAAACATTTGAAACATATCAAAAAGGATACTAACGTTGCAGCTTTGGAGTTGAACATATGTGTTTATTTGACACGACAGACTGAGCTACTGAATGAGTCATTTTCTGTGCAGTCATGGGGTGAGATGACATAGTGAGCTGATAAGCACTTCTGGCATGTGGACATGCTTTCACTAGTTAATTCTGCAATTCAATCTTTTAGAGATAACTAGTTGTCTGAAATTCAACTGTCTGGGGTAAAGAGACACTTCATAGTCTAGCTTTCGAATTAGGGAACAGAAAATGGAGAATTCCATATTCTAAAAATTGACAACACATAAAGGGTCAGGTCAACCATTTATTTCAAGCAGTCATCTGGCCAAAGAAATATTGAGTAAAGGTGGGAGTGTTTGGAAACAATTCATCACATCAACATCATCTTTTAAAATAAGATTTGTGATATCTTAGTAAATTCCAATATTTTACTTATCCTAAATCTTTGTATAATGTTTAATTTAGATAGCTAATATATTATTTAACACAAATACAGTTTATGAGTTCAGTAACTTAACACTTAGTTGTAATTGACATCTGCTTGTGATTATGGTTTTGCAATTGTAGAAAACACTGAAGGTTTTGTCTCTGTGAGGCTTAATGTTTACAATATTCCATTTTGTTGTTTCTTCTCTTTCCATGTTCAGAGATGCCAATGGAAACTTTGTTCTCATCATCCATGGTAATCAAATCCAATGGTTTACTGCAAGTTGTTAACAACAAACATTTTAAATATTTTATTAACACTTAAATATTTAGTGCTGAGCTTACAACCCTGCAAAATACCAACAAATCACACACTCCAAAATGACCTTGGTAAATTATACAACTAAAATGATATTTAAAAATCATTGATGCCTTTTTCATGGTCCAAGTATTATATTGCATTGCTGAATCTTCTGTTTATGTCAATGAAATAATCAATGTTCTCGTTCCTTTTCCACTTCAGTCAGACCCTGCAACTACACATTGTTCAATCATATTTGTTTGGACTCAAATTTTTTTTCATCTCGCCATTCCACTGGTAATTTTGCTGTCTACTATCCAACTTCAGAGTTTTAATCTTGAACATATCCAAGAATTGTGCACAATTTGCCTTAGTCACTTGGAAAGTTTGAGGGTTTCAGTTGGTAGGATTGAGATACTACAAATTGTTCTTCATAATTCACCTCAATTTATTGGTTTGGTTAAGGGACAAACCAATAAATTATTTTTACTTTAAATGTAATGACAAGGGATCTTAGAAAAATACGTTTCATCACTGAAGATATGAATTTTTAAAACAAACCTTTGTTCAATTGTCTCTTTTGTGATTTTCCTGTCCACTTAAAAAAATTACTATGAGCATCTGATATTAGGAACTTTCTTCTTTAATCTCATAAGGAGGAATGTTAATTGACTTGAAAAGGAATACTACAAATTTACATTAGTCTTAATTCAACATTAATATTTCCTTAAAAGGTGCCTGAAAACTATTCTGAGCCCAGGCAACTTTTTCTCCCATCTGCATATATGTGCTTGTCTGTCTCTGTCCCCAAACGAGTTACCAAGAAAGATGAGTACCGCTATTAACGAACATGGAGCAGAGTGGGAAAGGGACCAAATGCATTAAGGATACGAAGGGTGTCAGTTTGTAGTGTTTGGATGACTACCATGAGACTAGACTGAATGACTAGCTCTCTAAAAATCACTTTTCATTAGTTCAGATAGGTCACTGCAACCGGAAACATCAACTATTTCTCTTCACATGTGCTGACTAGTTGAGTTTTTCAACCATTTTGTTTTTATTTCAGATGTTTGGCACCCACAATTATTTTCTTTCTGCTGGTATGAAAATGTTTAAGGAAGAAAAATACCTGTTTGAATTATGTGGGCATGAGAGAAAGACTGCTGGCATGAACATGGATATTTGTAGGTGAACATACCCCATGAAATGGTGAGAAGTTGGTTGGGTATGTGTCTTTGTGAATTGAAGGGGAGTGTGATAATTAAGTAATTGTTTTAGGAAGTGATTGGTCAGCTTGTAAAAAATTCAGGTGTCACTGTTTTGTCATCTTCTAGATTAAAACTCAATCACTGCGAAATGTAAAATTGTCTCTGTTTCAACTCAATAAAATTGGTGACAGCTATTCTCTGGTTCATTTTTCAACATATTGCCCTGACAAATCAGGGTCAACTTTCTTAGTGTAAAATTTAAACAAATACTGGCAGTTAACTGTTAACCAGCAGTAATGGGTTCATTCCTCATGGCAATGTACCAGTCAACTTGACAACCAGTCAGTGCTCTCATCACATGCAATGTCAATTTAGTTTTGGCCATGAATTTGTATTTTTGTAAAATGCCCTGATGAATGCAAGTCAAAAAGCTTCAACAAAAGGTGTCTTTTTTCAGCAATGCCTTAATTTAAATTAGGAGAAAGTGAAGACTGCAGATGCTGGAGATCAGAGTCAGATTCAAAAAGTGCAGTGCTGGAAAAGCATAGTCAGGCAGCATCCAAGGAGCAGGAGAGTCAACATTTTGAGCATAAGCTCTTCATCAAAACTTTCTTGATGAATCATTGTCTTTCCAATTAGAGACAACATGTTCCTTAGATGCTGTCTGACTAGCTGTGCTTTTCCAGCACCACACTTTTTAACCCTAATTTAAATTGTTCAATATTAATCAAAATACATAAACTCAAGCTGAAAAAATTTCAACATTTATCAGCAGAGATATTCTGCTGGAATGCTCCAGCAATTTTCTGCCCAATAAAGTTTTCCTTATACGTACCGATTCACATTCACCCATCTCATTTTTTTTGTAATGTTGATTAATAGAGCAAGATAGGAGTAGTGTCCATTAGGGACCAGAGCAGCAATCCGTGTGTGCAGCTGGAAGACATGGCTGAGGTTGTAAATGAAAACTTTCCATCTATACTCAATTGAAAAAGGACAATGTAAGTCTAGAATCAGGTGGGGGACTGTGATAGATTTGTACAAATTAGCATTGATAGGGAGTGTATTAGCCTATTTAACAGGTGGATAAATCCTCACACTCAGATGAGATGATTTGTGGCATGGTGGCTCAGTGGTTAGTACTGCTGCCTCACAGCACCAGAGTCCCAGGTTTGATTCCAGCCTCAGGTGACTGTCTGTGTGGAGTTTGCACATTCTCCCCATGTCTGTGTGGGTTTCCTCCCACAGTCCAAAGATGTGCAGGTCAGGTGAATTGGCTATGCTATATTGCCCATAGTGTTAGGTGCATTAGTCAGACGGAAATGGGTCTGGGTGGGTTACTCTTCGGAGGTTCAGTATGGACTTCTTGGGCCGAAGGGCCTGTTTCCACGCTGTAGGGAATCTAAGATGAGCCAATGCTGGTGTAGAGGCCAGGGAGGAGATTGTTTGTTTGTTTGGGCTCTGACATTCATTTTCAAATCCTGTCTGGTCTCAGGAGGGGTGCTGGATGACCAATGTCAGAACAGCTAATATGGTACTATTATTCAAGAAGGGTGTTAGAAATGTGACAGACTGGTGAATCTAGTATCTGCAATAAGGAAACAATTGGAATATGTTCTGAGGTACAGAATTTATCCCTAATTGGAAAGGCAAGGATTAATCAAGAATTGTCAGTTATAGCTAGGGAAGGGGAGGTCCTGTCTTACAAATTTGATTAATATTTTGAGGAGGTGACTAGGTGTGTAGACAAGGGCAGTGCAGTTGATGTAGTTGATGTGGACTTCAGTAAGGCTTGAAGTCTCACATGGCAAACTGGTTAAGAAGAGCCCATGGGATTCATGGCAATTTGTCAAATTGGATCCAAAATTTGCTCAGCGGCAGGAAGAGGGTGACAGTCAAAGGATGTTTTGCGACTGGAAGCTTGTGTTCAGTCTGGTACTACAGGATTCAGATTAGTACTGGGTCCCTTGCTGTTTGTTGCATCTAATGATCTATAATGTAATAAAGATGATCATGAGTCTGTAGATGATAGGAAAATTGGTGGTTGGTAAATAAAGTTGCCATAGTCCTACTGGAACATGTGGCTGCTCTGTCATTAGATAAAGATGGTGGTTTTAACCTCTGGCAAGGAGTGAGGCTGAGAAAGAGAATCCTTTATGGTAGCCTCAGCTGGTGCAGCCATTGAACCCAAACTATTGACATTATTCTGATTTGGAGATGCCGGTGTTGCCCTGGGGTGTGCAAAGTTAAAAATCACAACACCAGGTTATAGTCCAACAGGTTTCATTGGAAGCACACTAGCTTTCGGAGCGTTGCTCCTTCATCAGGTGGTAGTGGAGGGCTCAATCTTAACACAGAATTTATAGCAAAAATTTACAGTGATGTAACTGAAATTATACATTGAAAAATTGATGGTTAAGTCTTTCATCTGTTTGAATACCATGATAGTTTCACTTCTTTCACTAGCGTGCTTCCAATTAAACCTGTTGGACTATAACCTGGTGTTGTGTGATTTTTGACATTATTCTGTGTTGCAAACCAGCTAATCATCCAGAGAGAGTTTGGGTGTCTTGGGACTCACTGCCTACAACAGTTGAAGAAGCAGAAACGCTCAACACATTTGAAATATTTAGATGAGCACCTCAAATGTCGTATTATATAAGGCTGTGCTCAAAATGCTGGGAAATGGGATAAGAGTAAATGAATGTTTGATGACCGGTGCAAACACAATAAAGCGAAGGGTCTCTTTTCGGAGCTGTATGACTCGAGATATCGGCCAGGACAATGCCCTTGCTATTCCTTGAATAGTGCCATGCTCCTTTTAATACTCAGCTGAGCGGACGGATGGAAATTCAGTTTCACATCTAATTCCGAAAGGACAGTGTGGCACTCCCTCAGTACAGACCATCAAACCCTGATTCACCTTTTCCCCGCACTCAAGTCCCTGGAAAGGGAACAGACTTTGCGAGTCAAGAGGCAGCAGACAGACACAGATGAAATCCTTTTGCACCATTTACTCAGTGACTTCCCTCACTCGAGTTGACAGGCTCTCAGCTTTGTTTTGCTTTCGGAAGCCGTCGGTCATTCCTTCCCCTTTTGTTGTTGATGTCGTTACTTCAGCCGCTGACTTTTGCAGCGGGGGCGGGGGAGAGTCAAAGGCTCTCCCTATCTCGCGCGCGCGCGCGCGCGCGCGCGGTGGGGGAGGCTGAAGGGGGGGCTGCGCGCGCCACCATACTCGCGCCAACGCGCCTGACGAGCAGGCGCACCCCCGAGAGTCGAGCGGGAAGGGCGGGCGCGAGCCCGTCGAGACTGCCGTCCCCTCCCCTCCCCCTTCCTCAGCAATATAACACACACCCCCCTCCTCCTCAAACCTCACTCTGAGCTCAGATACAGTGAGGAAAAAAAAAGGAGGAACGAAAATCCTGACGGAGCTCCGCAACTGAATCCGACCGGAGAAGTTTCTGGAAGCCGGGTGGATCGGACAGACCGGGCTCCCGTAGGGGCTGGGGCGGGGGGAGGAGGAGGAAGAGGAAGAAGAAGAGGGGGGCGAGCCGCCGACCGTTGAGATGGGGCTGATGGCGGGCGGTTGGCGGCGCCTGTTCCGCTATCTGAACCACCCCGACCAAGTGGCCCGCTTCCAGCAGCTGTGCGGCGTGCAGCCCGTCCCCACCGCGCCCCCGCCGCCTCAGGCTAACGGCGACTGCCGGCCTCCCGCCGGCAACCAAAGCGGCGCCACGCACCGCCGCGGCGGCGGGGAGCAGCCGCCCTCCCCTCACCTGGACTGCGGCAAGAGGAACGGCGTCGCCTGCCCGCCCCGGGAGAGCAAAGTGAAGCAGCAGCAGCAGCAGGAGGAGGAGGTGGTGGCGGGGGCGGCCGCCGATCCGGCCACCGGCAAGAAACAACCCAGGCGGAGGAACTCCCTGAACGAGGAGGCGGGGGGCACCGAGTTCATCATCCGCAACCGGCTGCTCTATTACCTGTTCAGCTTCGGCACGGAGCTGGGCAACGAGCTCTTCTACATCACCTTCTTCCCCTTCTGGCTGTGGAACATCGACCCATACGTGGGCCGCCGGCTGATCGTGATCTGGGTGTGGGTCATGTACCTGGGCCAATGCACCAAGGACATCATCCGCTGGCCCAGGCCCCGTTCCCCTCCCGTGGTCAAGGTGGAGGTCTTCTACGACTCTGAGTACGGGATGCCGTCCACACACGCCATGTCGGGCACTGCCATCCCCTTCTCGCTCTTCTTCCTCACCGTCGGCCGGTGGCAGGTAATGTGGACTTTTTTCCTCCCCTGTCCTGAAAAAGGACCATTAACTCTGCTTTCTCTTCGCAGATGCTGCCCTGTGGAACTGAGTTTCTCCAGCTTGGGTTGTTTTTTTTTTTTTGCTTGTTTTTTGGTTCCTTTCTTCAAAATTCAGTTTGTGGTCCAACTGTTGGGTTTTTTTAAAAAAAAAGTTGTTTCTCGCTCTTCCGGGATCTGTTACGGCGGATCAGAGTTGAGGTTCGGGGAGGGGGACGGTTATTCGATTTTTATTCTTCCTGTCCATTGTGTTGCAACTCCGTTTTTTTTATTAATTTTAATTGCATGGCAGCTGAGTGATTTTCACGTGTTCACTTATTCTATATTACCTGACTTGAGAGGGGCGGGGGGAGGTTTGGGCAGCTTTGCAATGTGTTTTAGGAAAGGCGAAAGAGTTCTCGGCTGACGTGAAGTGGGATTGTTTGGCATTTGAAACTTGCAAATGTTTGAATTGCAACAAAGAAACAAACGCACCTTTCGGCTAATGCTTGTGGATCACTTGCCTTCATGAGCTGTGGCAGTGAACGATGAAATTTTAGGTCAGCAAAGCTAACGAGAGCGTGTTTTTTTCGAGCAGTTCACACGACTGTAAGCATTTACAAAATAAGTACATTTTGCTTTGACTTAAGCCGTTACACGCTCTAACTATGGCTATAAAATTAGAGCTAGTAAACATAAACTCTCCCTCTATTACAAAAAGAAAATATGTGGGGTGCATTTCAGTTCTAGAGAAGTTGTATTGGATTGTAAATGTTTAACTGTTTCTGCCTTCAGCGCTTAGTTTTAATTTATATCGTTGTCTGAATTCCCTTTTTTTTGCCCAAGGTCTCTTGCACATAATTACAAGTAACCGTATCATTCTTTATAGAACTTTTTGGGTTTCAATCAGTTTTTAAAAAAATCATCGTGCTGTAAAACTCTTTAAAGCAGAGTGTAGAAATAAATGTAATACAGTTCATGTCAGTTCTGATGAAGCATCCTCTAGGTTTGAAATGTTAAATTGCTTTCTCTGTTGGATGTTGCCTGACCTCCTGTGATCGTCAGCTTTTCTTTTTCAGTAGAAACAGATGTGTTGGATGTTATTTCAAGTTAGGTTATCTATTTTGTTAGTGTATATAGCTGCTCTTAAGTAAAATGAAGTAAGCAATATTCTTTCTACAGTGCCATAAAGACTGAGATTTTCCAGGGGTTTGTATCTTCACCTCTTTAATGAAACTTGGTACTGTAGTGTGTTTGACATAACTTTGGACAAATCTCAACTGCTGACTTTAGTTTTAGTTAAAAGTATAGATAGAGCTAAAATTTACATTGTAATTTTCATCCATGTTCTTGCTTGTAAATCAGAAGATCCTACTTCAGAACTCCATGGATAAGGAGACTAGAATCTGTAAAGCTGAGCACAGATGATTGCATGCTTGAGGGTACACACTGCACTGGGAGCTGCTTGCAAAACAGTGCAGCTTTTTGAGAGCAGCTCATCCGGTGTTCCCTGTGAGCATTGAAAGCAATTAAATGCATCCTATGATGTGGTACCTCTTTACAAAAAAATGGATTGTGGGTTCATTCAGTGACTTTACAAGTCATTTTCAAAAGACTAAGCATTCATTTGCAAGGTAGGCTTTGCATTGCTCGTGTTCACAGCACAACTGAAATTGGAAATTTGGAGTGCTTGAGACTGTGTTCCTGTATTTGATGTAGATGTAGAAGTAGACCACTGAATCCACTCCCAGCATTCAATAAGATTATAGCTGATCTGATCATCTAAATTCCACTTTCTTGCCTTTCCTCATACCCCTTTATTAAAAATCTGCCTATCACAGTCTTGAATTTACTTGAAGACTCAGCTGCAACAGCCCCCTATGATAAAGACTTCCACAGATTCACTACCCTCTGAGAAATGGAATTCTTTCTCATCTGTCTCAAAGGTGCAAACCCCATATTGAGATTTATACCCTCCTCCTCCACTTTCCCACAAGGGGGAAAATTGCCTTTCCAATCTACCTTGTCAAGTCCCTTAAGAATCTCGTGAGTTTCAATAAGAGTACCTGGCATGCTTTTGAATTCCAATGAGTACAGGCCCAACATACTCCACCTCTTAGCATTAGACAGCCCCTCAATACCCTGTCAGCCTAGTGAACCACCTTTGGTGTATCTGCCTTTTTAAGATAAAGGGCCCAAAACAATTCATTATATCCCAAGTGTGGTCTGACTAGGACCTTGTATAGTTTAAGCAGAACCTCTTAATTTTATTCTGTCCTATTTGCCCTCTCCATTACCCAATGAGTTTGGATGTTAGGTTTTGGTGATTCATGAATAAAAACGCACAAATCCCACTGTTCTGTTACTTTCTGCAGCATTTCTCCATTTAAATAATATTCAATTCCTAAAAACCTACAGACAAACCAACGGAACACACATGGGATCTTAGCAGAGGTAGTAATGCAGAGACTTGAACCAACAACTCTGTCAACCATCCAACCCAAACTTTGGGTCTGTTACATGGATGACACCTTTGTCACTACTAAATAAATTAGAGGAAACCTTCAACGCCATCAATAATACCCTTACTGGCATAAAATTCATTAAAGAGGAGGAAAACAACAAACTGCCATTCCTACATGTCACAGTAAAGCAAACAGCCAGTGGGAACTTCAAACCAGTGTCTTCAGGAAAACAACACATACGGACCAAATATGGAATTACAGAAGCAATCACTCCAACATCCACAAACTAAACTGCATCAGAACATAATTTCAACGAGCCAACACACACTGCAGCACAGAGGTCCTATACCGAGCAGAGGAAAACTACCTATACAGTGTATTCAAAATGAATGGGTACCCAATGAACTCAGTTTGCCTTTTTTCAGCAACAAACCCAAACAAGCAAACAAAACACATCCAGAAACCCTAGCCAATCTCCCCTAAATCAAAGACCTCTCAGAAATGACTGCCAGACTACTCAGACCCCTTGGCATCATGGTAGCCCACCAACGCATGAAAACATCCTATACAGATAACAAGCAAAACTGATGTCATTTACAAAGTACCGTGCAAGGACTGTAACAAACACTACATTGGACAAATAGGCAGAAAACTAGCCACCAGGATATATGAACATCAACTAGCCATAAAGACATGATCCTTTCTCACTAGTAGCCTCACATATGGATGAGGAAGAACACCACTTCGACTGGGCCAACACATCCATCCTAGGCCCAGTGAATTTTATGCCAGTAAGGGTATTATTGATGGCGTTGAAGGGCACACGCACGAGAATTCCTAGAAACATAGAGTTCCAGTTGGAATGCCATCAACAAACACCTCGAGTTAGAACCCATCTACTAATCCCTGAAAAAGGAACAGGAAGTGACTTCACAGGAAATGACATCACCAACCCAAACATATAAACAGAAAGCAGGAATTTTCAGCATTGTTTCGCCTGAGGCCAACAGAAGATGTTACCTAGTAGGGTGACGCAATGTCTGGAAATGAACCTTCAAGCTGAGCAAACCTACATCAAATTCCTTTCCCTTCCACCAGCATTGGTCTGGAGATGCAGCAATCTTCCAAACTCCTCTTAATTTTAAAAAAGAAAGGGAATGATAAAAGTCCCAAGTATTCAAGCATAGGAGTATGAAATTTAGGATGTATCTAAACTTTTTTACTTTTTTTTTCACAAAAACCCTTTAAGGTTTCCACTTCATGCTTTCGATGTCCAAGTTAATTGACAAACTAATATTGAATTCCTGCATAAACACATTGATTTTTCACCCCTTGGGTTGGCACAGTGGCTCAATGGTTCGCACTGCTGCCTCACAGCACCAGGGACCCAGGTTCAACTCTCACCTCTGGCAACTGTCTGTGGAGTTTGCACATTCTCCCTGTGTCTGCGTGGATTTCCTCCGGGTGCTCTGGTTTCCTCCCACAGTCCAAAGATGTGCAGGTTAGCTGAATTGGCTAGGCTAAATTGCCTGTAGTGTTAGGTGTCGGGGAATGGGTCTGGGTGGGTTGCTCTTCAGATGGTCGGTGTGGACTTGTTGGGCTGAAGGGCCTATTGCCACACTGTAGGGAACCTAATCTTTTCTGGTCTTCGTTGCAATTTTTGTTTTTTTGTTTTTAAAGCAACGCATTCTCACTTCACTCCTTCTGTGGGAGTCTTAGATAAAAAACATTTGGGTGAAAGATTTTGAGTATAACAAGATTACTACTTGGTGCTATTGCCATGGTGCCTACAGAAGGGAAGACAGCAGTTAGTGAAGCTAGTGCCAGGTAGGTGAATATATATGCATCGGAATTTGGTTCTCCAAATTCAAGTAGATTATTTTGAAACTTTATTTAAAGAAAAGGTTCTCTTGACTTTTTTTGTCATTGCATTGGCTGCAAAAGAAAGTGGAGCAGCAGTGACCATTCCTCTGGGTCTGCAGTATGACAGGAACTTGCTTTGTACATGTCAGCCTAAAGTTGGACTGATTCATGCTCCTTGTCAGTGATAGGAGGCTGTCTCTCAGGCCCACAATGCAGTCAACATCTCTGCTTGCCCATCAGCAATCTCTTCGCCCTACCCCATTGATATTATTCCAAGCCCTGATGTGGCCCAGCTACGTCTGCTGATTTGTGTACTACCTTGTAAAGTATATGAAGTAGCAGACTCTAAACTCGTGGCTGTGAATGTCAAATCAAATTACAGCATTCCTGTGGCTGATCAGACTGCAGTTTCTAACTGTCTAGCTGAAAGTGGAACATCAGGAGGGAAGGGTGTTGGGCAACAAAGCACCAATTCAAATGGTGACACCATCTGCAGTTTGCACAATATGCCAGAAAACCGCTTGAAGGTGAGCTGCTTGTTGAGGGAAATAAGATCTGTCTATCTAGGTCATGATCCAGTCTTGACAGCACTCTGAGGTAAAGGAGTCCACAGATTGATAATCCTGAGTGAAGAAATTCTTCCTCATCTGTATTAAATGACTATTTTGAATAGTTTGAGATTATGCCTTCTGCTTCTAATTCTTAAAGGATTTTTAAAATATATCTACCATTTCATATCCTTTGTTTCAATAAGGTGTTTTGTTCTTTGAGACTTTGAATATAAGCCAACTACTCTAACTCTCCTCCTAGACCTAGAATCAAACTCCAAATCATCTGTGGATTGCCTACAACTCCCAAAAGGTCAGCTGTTCTTCATCTGCATGTCTGAAAACCAAAAGGACCGGAAACTCCAAGTCTTTGAGAACAGACCCGTAGATATGCTGAGTTTGGGCCCTCTGGGAAGTTCACTGTTCAAGTCTGATA
Organism: Chiloscyllium plagiosum; assembly: GCF_004010195.1. Lineage (NCBI taxonomy): Eukaryota > Metazoa > Chordata > Chondrichthyes > Orectolobiformes > Hemiscylliidae > Chiloscyllium > Chiloscyllium plagiosum. The sequence continues at coordinate 26,437,882 of NC_057719.1, forward strand.
GGGCCACGCAAAAGGACCTATGGAGCTGTATATCAGCAAATGTCCTTTACCTCGACCAATTGGTCCCAAGATTTCTAGGTAAAGGATTCCTGATCAGTGTATAATTCCTTTGGTATAGGGGCCAAAGCAGTTCACTGTAGTCCGTCTATGATCTGATTAATGCCTTTATGCTTGTAGCAAGATTTCCGTACTTTTATACTCCATTCCCTTTGAAATAATGGTCATCAATCCATTTGCCTTATCTATTACTAGCTGAATTTGGACTCTGGCTTTCTGTGATTTCTTCACTTTAGTCCTCCAGATCTCTGTTCACATTTCAATAGTTTCCCCCCTCTCCAATCTAAGTCCTATCTGGTTCTTCTGTTCTTCCTGGTAAAAGTGCTGAACCTCGTGGGAGACTATGGCTACATGGCATAATCTCAAGGGATTGCTCATTTAAAACCATTGAGGGATTCCTTTCATTGAGGATAGTGAATCTGTAATTCTTGGCTACAGAAGACTATCAAGGCTGGGTCATGAAGTATAATCAAAACTGAAAAATTTTGGTTAGGGCAATCCTGGATTGGGGACTAAATTCAGGAAAGTGAAAGTCAGGATTATCAGGTCAGCCATGATCATATTGGCAAAGCAGATTCAATGGGTTTTATGGTATGATGGCTTAAAGAGGTGTATTTTTTTTTTCTTTTTTTTGTATAAAGAGGTTGAGACAGTTGCAGAGTGGTTTTTTTTAAAAAAAGTTGGAACATAGAGGCAGCCTTAAATGGGTGGGGTCAAGTTCCCCTAGTCTTCGAGCTGGATGCAGAAGCTCTCATTCTTCGGTCTGTTGCAGTGGACAGTTGGGTTCTCTCCCTGCTGCTGGAATTGCATTTCAGCTTACCAAGGATGTGTTTATCAAATATTACTATATTAATGGTTAATACTAATTAACTGTTCTAATACTACTTGTGCTTAACATTATCTTGTTAAGCATTTTAATAGAATTACATGCAAGCCAGTTTTATTTTGACTACTTTAATGTACATTTTAGTAATTTCACCAATTTAATTGCATCTTACAATTTTTCTTTAAAAATAAGTTAGGGTTTTGGCTATCTAGTTTTAAAGGGGTTTGGTCTAGTCATAATCTACGACCACCTTCAGTTCTGACATCATACGGCCTTAATCTTGTAATTTTGGCTACAGCATTAATCCCTCTGTAACCTTAGGAGATGTAATCGTCCTCGTCCGTTCTGCTTCTGCACTATTCTATGCCACATCGTCATAGAAAAAGAAAGAAGATTGTTAGTAATTATTGGGTGATACTGCACCCAATATCTATAGCAGTATGGATATTGAATGATATTTTAGTAATTTCTCTGAGCAAATTATAGAGCGAACTTTTATTGCAAATGAAATGGATTGTATTTGTCCTCTTTAAAGTGTTGAGAAGTGAAAGTGTTATTGTAAACTCACTTTATTTTTTTAAAGTTGAAATTCCTCTGTGGTTTTTCTTCTGACAGAAGCCCATAGATAAAATAATTTTTTGATGCCTTTAGTGTATATGACAGAATAAACTGGTGGGCCTGTCTGATTAGCAATCACCTCATTTTTATGCTATGACTAGAACCATTGCTTCTCAACTGGAAGAATGATCTGGCACTGCATGTTTTGAGAATGTGTGCAAAAACCTCTTTACTATCAGAACTCTAAGTGTGGTTTAATTCATTGAGCTAAGGCTAATCAAACACTCTGCAATATTTGCTTAATTTAACTTCATCTCTAGCAATTGGGGCTAATCTACTTGAATCTTTTTATTTTGGAATTTACTGGATTTTAGTCAAGCTTTGTCAGATATTATTGTATTATCAATAAAGAGGAAGCTACTTGAAGCTAAGTTTGAATATTGTAATTGTGTTGTTGGTGTGTGTTACGTTTCTGATCAAAACTGTTTGTTTCTAGGTTTCCAATGCTAGCCATACTTTCACTATTTAAGAGTATCAACAAGGTGATATCTCTGGGGGATATGACTTCTGTTTTTGAATTTCCCGTGTGGCAACGTATTCAAATCTGGAATAGCACTTGTAAATTTCGCCATCAGATTTATTGCACTTTATGTAGAATGACATCTGTTCTTTTGAGTATAGTTTTCAAACATGTTTGTTCTCTTTTCCATCTCCAATGAACAATACTCAGAGGTGTGGCACTTAGTCTCGAACTGCCTGCCAATGCGTAGCCCGATGAAAGATGACTATGTGGTGTCTCCATTGTACCCTATCTTGCCTATCATTGTCCTTGTAGATAGCTGTGTACTTTTTTGGAGTCACCAGATAATGATCGGAAGTAATTGTTTGCTGCTTTCTTTTTCCTGAACTGTGGATGCTAATATCAAATGTAGAGGCTCTAGGTAGAATGAGCAAACTGACTACACCACAGTGGTGCAAGGAGCCATTCAAGTGGAGGCGAGAAGAGAAGAGAACTGTAGTTGTAATCAGACATAAACAGTTGTCTGTGACCAGGATTGATCTCATCTAGGCTGCAGAGGCACTTTGGGTGGAAGGGGAATGGTCCAAGTAGGTAAGAGATGGGTAGAAACAACAATGAAGTTCTCCTGAAGGAATATGAGAAGCTAGAGGCTAAATTGCAAAGTAGAACCACAAAGCTGGTAATCTCTGGAGTGCTGTCTGAGCCATGAGCAAATTGGCACAGGATCAACAAGATTACAGATGTGTGTGGGAGAAATGGGTTTGAATTCATGGCAAGTTGGCAAGTACTGATGAAAGAGGGAGCTATTCCAGTGGAATGGGCTCCATGTGAACATGCTGGTGCTAGAGTACTTGCAGACTGCATAACCAGGGCTGTGGAAAAGGCTTTAAAGTAAATGTTGGGGGTGAGGTTTTTAGTTGCATGGAAAATTAATAGTAAATGTTAATGGAGTAGGGCTCAAAGTTTATTAAAGTTCCCAGAACAAGTTATAGGGTAGAGAGAAGAGGTCAGGAATCTAACTTTGGGGACAGCGAAGGGAGCAGTCAACGCAGGACAGATGTAGCTGCAAGGGGTTCACAGTTAGGAACTGAATGAGACTGTAACCAGCATAGGTGGAGAGGTGGATTTGCCTTGATAAGAAATAAAATGAAATTGATAACGAAGTGACAGAGTTGGAAGTTGTGAAATCTGTGGGTGGAGTTGCGGAATCTCTAAGGACAAAAGACCATGATTGGAGTTGTGTAGCGATCTCCTAGCAGTAGTCAGGCTATTGAGGGGAGAGAGTAGGTGTGTAAGAAAGGCACTATTATAATCATGGGGGACTTCAATATGCAGGTGAACTGGAAAAGTCTGGTTCATAGCAGATCTCAATGAAAGGCATTCATGGAACGTCTACAAGGTTTTTTTATTTTGGAGCAGCTTGTGATCAAGCCCACTAGGGAACAGGCCATTCAAGATTTATTGATGTGTGATGAGGCAGACTTGATTAGGATGTTGAAGGTGAAGGAGAACTTAGAGGGCAGTGACCATATGATGAACTTCACTCTACAGTTTGAAAGGGTAAAGTCTTAATCAGATACAATTGAATAAAGATAATTTACAAAGATACAATGGTGGAGCTAGACAGAGTTGAAAGGTAGCTTAGCAGAGAAGATGGTGGAGCAGCAATTGCAGGGGTTTCTGGGGGTAATTTGAAGAAACCATGGCTGATCAAAAAACTTAGGAATAGCATAAACGCAAGGTGGGCAATGTGATGAAGGTTAGTGCCAATTTTAAAAACCTGTAAAGGAGACTGAGGATGGGGTGTTTTATAAAGTTTCCAGTTGCCTGCCACTTTTTCATATGTCTATCTTTGTGTATGTGTTAAAGTGTCTCTGTCTCACTGGAGTCCAACCCTACCTATCTGCTCCTACATATGCGCCGCCCCCCCCCCCCCCCCCATCTTAATTGTAAATACATTTTTTTCCTATCTGTTAGTCCTGATGGAGACACCAGACTCAAGATGTTAACTCAGCTTTCTCCCCACATGTTACAAGACCTAAGCTTTGCCAGAAATTTATTTTTGTACAAAATAGTGTTTTGTCCATATGTGGAAGACAAATTGGTTTAACGTAGATGCATTTTAAACCGTGAAGCATTAACCTGTCTCCTCTTGCCCAGTGCAGCTGGATCTGTTGTGTATTTCCAATGCAGTCTGTTTCAGATTTCCAGTGTATCTGCAATTTTGATTTTTATATTTGCTGAGAAAAGAAATAACCTTGGGGCTTTATAGTTTATAACCAGGAAGAGTAGAACATTTGTAAGGAAATTGTATGAACACAGTAACTTAGCATGGTACACTTCAACTATTCCACTACAATTGAATGAGGCTAAGTTTTTAAGAATGAAAAAGAAAAGAGCTTGAGCAAGTATGATCAGATCGCAAAAAAAAAAGTTGAGTGGGAGTTGGAAATAAATTAGTATTTCAGATAATTTGATTCTCTACAGTGTGGAATCTAATTCTAAAGCTATGAACCTTGATTTGTCTCTATGTTTTTGATTCATAATGTAAACTATAGGGATGGCACGGTGACCCTAGTTAGATTCCTGCCTCTGGCAACTGTCTGTGTGGAATTTGCATGATCTCCCAGTGTGGGTTTCCTCCCACAATCTAAAGATGTGCAGGTCAGGTGAATTAGCCATGCTAAATCACTTCTAGCATTAGGTACATCACTTAGAGGGAAATGGGTCTGGATAGGTTACTCTTCGGAGGGTCAGTGTGGACCTCTTGGGCCGAGGGGCCTGTTTCCACACTGTAGGGAATCTAATTTAATCTATACTTCCTGTATTTTGTTGGGGAATAACAACATGGAAGAGGAAGCAACCTTGGTGCCAGTTAATATCAAATGTATTTTGCCAGAATCAAATTAATAAGATTGGTAGATGGTGTTCTTTAGTGATCTCTTGCAGAACAGTTCCACAACATGAGAAATAAAACAGAAATAAACCATTCTAGTATTTAAGCCTGCTCAACCATTCAACAAGATCTGTTAGTGTTTTGAATTCCACTTTGTGATCTATCTTGGTAACCGTTTTGATTCTTTGCCTAACAAGAGTCTACCCTGCTTTAAAAGTATTTAATTATTCCACCTCCTGAGGCAGAGTTTCCAAGATGCATAACTGTCATAGAGATGTACAGTACAGAAATCGACCCTTCAGTCCAGCTGGTCTGTTCTGACCAAATGTCCTTGATAAATGAAGTCCCTTTTGCCAGCATTTGGCCTGTATCCACCTAAATTCTTCCTATTTGTATACCCATCCCTTGCCTTTTGAATTTGAAATTGTACCTGCCTCCACCACTTCATCTGGTAGTTCATTCCATACACATACCGTCTGCATGAAAAATTGCCCCTTCGGTTCTTTTTAAATCTCTTTCCCCTCTCACCTTAAACCTATGCCCTCTAAGTTAGGACTACTTCACTGATTGGAAAATACCTTGTCTATTTACTCTATCCATGCCCCTCATTTTATAAACCTCAATCACCCCTCAACCTCCAACACTCCTGGAAAAATAGCCCTAGCTGATTTTAGCCTCTCTTTATAACTCCCTTTTAACAACCCTGGCTACATTCTTGTAAATCTTTTCTGAATCCTTTCAAGTTTCACAACCGACTTCCTATAGCAGGGATACCAGAGTTGCATGCAATATTCCAAAAATCGCCTAACCAGTGTCCTGTACAGCCTCCACATGACCTCCAGCTCCTATCCTCAGTACACTGACCAATAAAAGCAAGTGTACCAAATACTGCCTTCACTATGCTATCCACCTGGGACTCAACTCTCAAGAAACTATGAACCTGCACTTTTTGTTTTGTTCAGTAATACTCCCCAGAACCTTACCATTTAAGTTTGAGATTTTGGAGACTATTTGTAGCTCAGATTGTATATTAGATTCTAAGTTTGCTCGCTAAGTTGGTGGATTTGTTCTCTGGCGTTTCATCACCATGCTAGGCACACTTGAATTCAACTGGGACAACACTACTATTATAGGACAAGCCAAACAGAACAGCCAGGGAATTCCTAGAGGCATGGCACTCATCCACAGATTCGATCAATAAGCACATCGACCTGGACCCAATATACCGGCCACTGCAACGGACAGCTGGAACTGACAACCGGAAGCAACAGATTCAAACCACTACAAATGCCGGAGGAAAGCTCACAGAAGCGCTTCACAGGAGGCTTCCAAGCACTGAGGATGTCACCTGGACAGGGGACGAAACGTCTGCAACACAAATTCGAAGCTCGGCGAACAGAACCACAACAACAAGCACCCGAGCTTAATTAAATTTTTGAAATCCACTAGCTGTTATGTTAGGGATTTGAGCTTCCATTCCCAAAGCAATAATCTAGATCTCTAGATCACTACTCCAATGACATTGCTACTATGGAGACTAAAGGCTCTAACTTTACCCTGTTTTTGTTTTAAACCAGGATGAGATTTTTTTTTTGTAGCAGCATCTGTTTGCATCTTCAAAGCAGCATAATGCATAGTGCACAAATCTGTACTATTCAATTTGCTATGACTCAGGAGGTTCACTGATAAACTAAAATTTAGTGAAGCTGCTTCAGCAAAATATTTGGCAGAAAATTTGGAACAAGAAACCAGTGATAGAAGTTACTCTAGTCCCTAATTAAGCCAGAGCCAATTCTAAAATGATTTTAGCTTTACATAAAAAAACAAGTGTCTGACTAAGATTGATTTTTCCTAATTTGCTAAATAATGCATTTCTTTGAACAATAATGAACCTCTTGTGTCATTGTAAAGTAGTCTCTGCATTATAAATGACCTCCTTTTATGATTTCTGCAGCACTGGCCTATCATGAGAAATGTTGAATCTCTTCAGTTTCCTATCTCAAGTAAGTAAATTTGAGTAACTTAATTTCAGTCAGTCTTTGCATTTTTTTGATTCATGATTCCCTGTTTAGTGGGTGTGATTTAGATCGTTTTGAGTTATTTTCTTCCTATTGTTTTTGTATGAGAGAATTCCGGGTGACCAGATGAAGGACAGAAAAAAATTGTTCCTGTAAGAGCTGCTCCTTTTTTGAGAATTTCAATGTTAACTTACTCCTTGCAGCCTTTTAAGAGTAATTACTTCTTAAATTGTAGCATTGTTTTGGAACTTTTGAGGTGGTGGGGGGGAAAGGAAGAGATTTAAATAACACCACCTCCTTTTTTTTTAAAAAAAAAGACAAGCAGGGACCTCATGGCAAGTGAAACAAATGGAGGAGTAAACCTGCACAGCTGACTGCCCCTGCTGTATAGTTTCAAGTATCTCTGGACATTTAGTGTTCGTTATGGAATGAGCTGCCAGAGGAAGTGGTGGAGGTTGGTATAGTTATATTTAAAAGGCATGGGATGGTTACATGATCAGGAAGGGTTTAAAGGGATATGGGCCAAATGCTGGCAAACAGGACTAGATTAATGTAGGATATTGTCAGCATGGATGAGTTTGACCAAATCCTCTGTTTCCATGCTGTACATCTCTTAGAATGATCACCATTATAAAGTCAATGTCTCTAGCTTTTTTTTAAAATCTTTGTCTATCTTGCAGCCTCTGAAATTTCACCCCTTGATTTTTCCAAAACTTCAACTGCACCATCCTACATTGCTGACTGTTCTTCATCCCCACTCAAAGTCACAACTTACTGCAGGATCTCTTTAGATAATTTATTGTTTCTCTCTTCCTTTTCAAGGTTTCCCTTCCTGTCACAATATCTAGGAATTTAAAAATGAAGTTTGCCATTTCCTGAACACTTTGATTTACCTTAACTTACTACTTGCAGCCTTTTAAGAGTGATTAGATTCCTGCATGGGGAGACTCACTCAATAAGTTATGGCAAGTGCACTTGTATAATTTTACTGGGTGTGTTCTAGTAAATATCACTTTTTTTGGGGGGGGATAAGACAAAAATAATTTGCCATTCTTTAATATAAGTGTAAATACTTGCATAAATATTGTTTTTAAAGTATTAATTTACTTTAATATGATCTCTTGGGTGCAGGTTGACTTCAATTCCCAGTTACAAAAGTATCATTCACTTGGGAACTCTACATCCTTCTGGACTCATTTTGTTCAACAAGTTTTGGGCTTCAGGCGCCTTCCATGTCCCCACACACCGGGCCTTGTTATCGCATGGTCTGTTCTTTGAGAACTGCCCTTTGTTAGTCGCCAATTGTCCACTAATAGCTGTTAATTCTCCCAAGTTGATCACTGTCCATTCCTTTGTCCAATTGCTCACTCTTTGGGCTCTATCTCCACCTATCATTTACTCCTTTACCATCCTCGCATCCCCTTCTGTATTTAAAGAAAAAAAGAACCCCCTTTTTTTTTTCCCTTGCGACCATGAGTTCTGAGGAAGTGTCCCTGAACCCGAAGCGTTAACTCTGATTTCTGTCGACAGATGTTGCCAGACCTGCTGATCCTTTCCACCAATTTCAGTTTTTGATTTCCAGTATCCACTGTTTTTGTCAATCTGGCATTCACTTTTCTAATGTTCCAGCTACAGTATGCTCAGTTTCTGTACCCAAAGCTGTCAGAATTAGCTATATTCATTCCCACTGGGAGGTAACTGAGAATTCTGTTTCTGCCAGGGAAAACAAATGGAATTATATCCTGAGGTTTGTTGCAGATCTGCAATTATGTAACCAGCTAATAGTCATAGTTGTGGAGATGTACAGCATTGAAACAAACGCTTTGGTCCAACTCATCTGTCAACCAGATATCCCAACCCAATCTAGTCTCACCTGCCAGCACCTGGCCCGTATCCCTTAAAACCCTTCCTATTCATATACCATCCCGATGCCTTTTAAATGTTGCAACTGTACCAGCCTCCACCACATCCTCTGGCAGCCCATTCCAAACCCGTACCACCTTCTGTGTGGAAAAAGTTGCGCCTTAGGTCCCTTTTTATATCTTTTCCCCCCTCAACCTAAACCTATGCCTTCTAGTTCTGGATTCCCTGACCTGAAGGAAATGACTTTGCCTATTTTACACTTCAACTCCCCCTCCCACTCCACCAAGGATATGCAGGTCTTTGGACTCCTCCATCGCCAGACCACAACAAAACGACGGCTGGAGGAAGAACGCCTCATCTTCCGCCTAGGAACCCTCCAACCCCAAGGGATGAACTGATTTCACCAGTTTCCTCATTCCCCCTCCCCCCACCTTGTCTCAGTCAAATCCATCGAATTCAGCACCGTCTTCCTAACCTGCAATCTTCTTCCTAACCTCTCCGCCCCCATCCCAGTCTGACCTATCACCCTCACCTTGACCTCTTTCCACCTATAGCATTTCCAACGCCCCTCCCCCAAGTCCCTCCTCCCTACCTTTTATCTTGGCCTGCTGGACAAACTTTCCTCATTCCTGAAGAAGGGCTTATGCCCGAAACGTTGATTCTCCTGTTCCTTGGATGCTGTCTGACCTGCAGTGCTTTTCCAGCAACACATTTTCAGCTCTGATCTCCAGCATCTGCAGACCTCACTTTCTCCTACCCTATCCATGCCCCTCATGAATTTATAAGCCTCCGATGCTCCAGGGAAAACAGCCCCAGCATACTTAACCTCTCCCAATAGATCAAATCCTCCAACCCTGGCAACTTCCTTGCCAATCTTTTCTGAACCCTTTCAAGTTTCACAACATCCTTTCGATAGGAAGGAGACCAGAATTGCATGCAATGTCCTGTACAACCGTGACCTGTCCTCCCAACTCCTGTACTCAATACTCTGACCAATATGTTGGCTGAAGCTGAGCAAATGAATAAAAATTTGCTTCTTAAGGTGTACAAAGTAACATTACAGATTTCAGTGACTTAGTCCATGAAAGCACAGCTATTTCCAGTGTCTAAAACTTCCAAGGTTGAATAGCAGTCATCTCATCAATTGCCTGTGCCAAAATGGGACACCAATTGGGCTACTTGAGCATTATTTAGTAGTTTCTAGCAGTTAGTGTGTAGTCTTTGAGCATAGTGTTCATATTCTGAGCCAATAATTCTCGTTTCAAGTCCCAACTGTCACATGTCTGAAGAGGTTGATGGAAAAGGTAAACCTTTTGTAGTTTTTGGTTTTGAGGGATAATTTGACTTCGGTTAGCTACAAATTGATGCCTACAAAGGCTTTATCATCCCTGTTGCTAATAACTTCCCTGACCCATTCCTGGCACAAGTGTCACTTTTCTTCCTTTCTTCCCCTTTTTCTTTCAAGTCCTTATTATCCAGTGATAATAAGATTTGAAATTATTATAGTGAGCAGTTTCCTCTATACTTTAGATCAGTGCTTCCCAAACACTTTCACTCAGTGATCCATTGAGGCTTGAAAATGATTGCAACTCCTCAGTGAGAATGAGGACCTGTTAATGCGGGAGAACAGCTGTCCAAATTCCCCAGCAGCCATTACTATTGCTCATAGCCCCACATGTGGTTCTGGATTCTACTTTGTGAACCACCTGCAATAGAATTACTATTATTCAATCGTGAAGAAATCAAAATTAGGTCATATAACCAAAACAGAAATTGCAAGAGAATCTCAGTAGGTCTAGTAGCATCTGTGGAGAGAGTGTTAACATTTTAAGTCATGACTTTTTCTTCAGAACCCTTGAGCTTGTTCAGCTATCTAATACCATAGCTGTTCATCATCCTGAGCTCTCAAAATCTCTTGATTCAGTTTAAGCAATCGGTTAATTTTAACCTCAAATATACTTGGCAGTTGATCATCACTGGGGTCAAGATTCCAAAGATTCATAACCCTCAAAAAAAAAAATCTTAACATCAGTCCAAAATGTTGATCCATTGTCCTCTGGTGAACTTACTGTGATAAAACTCTGAAGTTTATATTATATCTGTTCATAGATTGTATGAAACCAGTTTATTCCAGAGTTGTTGCTAAGGGACCATGACAAACTATTATACAGGAACTGAAAGCAGTTAGCCACATCTGGTATAACAAGCCAAAGCTATATAGACAGAACTGTTAACAACTGCTGATAAATGGCTGTTTTCTGCCACTGATAAATGACTGAATGCCCTGCAGAAGAATTTAAGGCGTTAATTGCAGAAAGCTGTCTTCAGACAGGCAATTATTGATTTTTATTGCTGTCATAAGTGCCAAGGTACAGTGAAGTGTTTTGAGTGCACAACAGGCAGATTTGTAGCATAGAGTATACCAGGTTTACAGCAGAGTGCAGAATACAGCATTACAACTGCAGAGGGAGAGATCAGATCGAATCTCGAATGGCAACAAAACCAACTACAGATGGGAAGTGGAAGACCTGGAAAAATGCTGCACTGAGAGCAACCTAGCTCTCCATGCCAGCAAAACCAAGAAACTCTATTGTTTTTCAGCATGATGTTACTTATGTCCCCCTACACGTTTAACAGCACAGAGGTGGAACGAGTGGGGAGTGTCAAGCTCCTGGGAGTGGTCATCCACACGCTTTTTTGGACTCTTCATGTGGATACACTGGTTACAAAGGCCCAGCAACGTCTCCTCTTCCTCAAACAGCTGAGGAAATTTGCATGACCGCGAATATCCTTGCCAACCTTTATAGGTGCGCCATCGAGAGCATTCTGTCTGATGTATCACTACCTGGTATGGCAACTGTGCCATTCAAGATCGGAGACTGTTGCAGAGAGTGGTGAACTCGGCCCAGATAATCTCAAAGGCCAACCTGCCATCTACAGAATCCATCCACCAAGCCTGCTGTCAAGGAAAGGCTGCCAGCATTCTCAAAGATCCATCCCACACTGGCAATGTTTTTCTTACAACTTCTATCACTGGGGAGAAGGTACAGAAGCCTGAACACATGCACCAGCTGATTTTGCAACAGTTTCTACCCTACTGTTGTTAGAATAGTAAATGGACTCCCTCCTTGTGGGGTGGTGCAGACTTGTGATGGTGCATTCCCCAAGATTATCTGACCAGTATGGTGTACCATGGAACAGCAATTTTATAAGATATGGTGGCTTTTTCTATATTATGGATTTCGGTCAGGCATTCGGCAAGGTTTGTTCTCATGGAATACAGGGAGAACTAGCCATTTGGATACAGAACTGCCTCAAAGGAAGAAGATCGGGTGGTGGTGGAGGGTTGTTCTTCAAGCTAGAGGCCTGTGATCAGTGGAGTGCCACAAGGATCGGTGCTGGGTCTACTACATTTTTTCATTTTATATAATTATGGAAGTGAGCGTAAAACGTGTATAGTTAGTAAGTTTGCAGATGCCCCTAAAATTGGAGGTGTATTGGGCAGCGAAGGTTACCTCCGAGTACAATGGAATCTTGTTCAGATGGGCCATGGGCTGAGAAGTGGCAGATGGGAGTTTTAAGTCAGATAAATGTGACGAGCTGCATTTTGGGGAAGCAAATCTTAGCAGGATGTATACATTAATAGAACGTCGAACATAGAAAAGTATAGCACCGAACAGGCCCTTCCACACTTAGTCAACCCCTCTTCATAAGACAAAACCTCCAGTCCAGGCAGCATCCTGGTGAACCTTCTTTGCACCCTTTCCAAGGCCTCTCTCTTTCCTATAGTAGGGCAACTAGATCAGGACACAATATTCCAAGTGTGGTCTCAGACTTGTAGAGCTGCAGCAAAACCTCGCGGATCTTAAACTCGATCCTCCTGTTAATGAAAGCCAAAACACCATATGCCTTCTTCACCCTATCCACTTGGGTGGCAACTTTGAGGGATCTGGGTACTTGAACACCAAGTTCCCTCTGTTCCTCCTTTAATGGTACACTCCTGGGGAGTGTTGCTGACCATAGAAACCTTGGAATGCAGATTCACAGCTCCTTGAAAATGGAGTCACAATTAGATAGTGAAGGTGTTTCATATGCTTTCCTTTATTGGTCAGAGTACGGAGTACAGGATTTGGGAGGTCATGCTGTGGCTGTACAGGACATTGGTTAGGCTACTGTTGGAATATTGCGTGCAGTTCTGGTCTCCTTCCTATTGGAAAGATGTTGTGAAACTTGAAAGGGTTCAGAAACTATTTACAAGAATGTTGCCAAGATTGGAGGAATTGAGCTATAGGGAGACTTTGAATAGGCTGGGGCTGTTTTTTCCTGGAGTGTTGGAGGCTGAGGGGTGACCTTTATAGAGCAGGCTCAAGGGGTGGTACGGATTCACCCTGGGGGTCCCAATTTTTTAAAAAAATAATAAGTCATTGAAAAATTTTTACTCTTCAAAAGAAAAATATAGAAATATCCTATTTTAATACAAGAGTTAATAAACGACCTACTATCTTAAAGATGCAATATTCTCATTTACCTAACCTGAGTTTATTTCAATTTGGATTAAGTGAAATATATTAAATTACAATCCAATAAAATTATGCTACATTACATTACTCCACTGACCACACCTCCACCAAAGCTCCCATCCATAGCAGCAACAGCTATTATACCCCTATTCATGAGACCACCTCCCACCAGGATCCCCTCGTGGCTAGATAAAGGGCCTAATCAGTACCACCGATAGAGTCAGATGTACACCACAGAAACAGATGCTTCGGTCCAACTCATCCATGCTGACCAGACATCCCAACCCAATTAGTCCTATCTGCCAGCACATGGCCCAAATCCCTCCAAACTCTTCCTATTCATATACCTATCCAGATGCTTTTTAAAATGTTGCAGTCATACTAGCTTCCACCACTTCCTCTAGCAGCTCATTCCATACACTTACCACCCTCTGTGGGGGGTAAAAGTTGCCCCTTAGGTCTCATATCTTTCCCCCCTCACCCTAAACCTTTGCCCTCTCGTTCTGGACTCCCCAATCCCAGGGAAAAGACCTGGTGTCCATTTATCCCATCCATGCCCCTCAAATCTTGTAATTATGATTAGGCCCTTTATCTAGCCACGAGGGGATCCTGGTGGGAGGTGGTCTCATGAATAGGGGTATAATAGCTGTTGCTGCTATGGATGGGAGCTTTGGTGGAGGTGTGGTCAGTGGAGTAATGTAATGTAGCATAATTTTATTGGATTGTAATTTAATATATTTCACTTAATCCAAATTGAAATAAACTCAGGTTAGGTAAATGAGAATATTGCATCTTTAAGATAGTAGGTCGTTTATTAACTCTTGTATTAAAATAGGATATTTCTATATTTTTCTTTTGAAGAGTAAAAATTTTTCAATGACTTATTATTTTTTTTAAAAATTGGGACCCCCCAGGGTGAATCCGTACCACCCCTTGAGCCTGCTCTGCCCTTCAATAGGATCATGGCTGATCTGATGTTCATCACATTCACTTTCTTGCCCTTTCCCATAACTTTTTAAATCCCCCTAATGATCAAAAATCTATCTCTCTCAGCCTGAAATGTACAAAAGGATACTGCTCCCGAGTTCTCTCAGACTTAAATTGGCACCTCCTAAATTCTGAAGGTATGCCTTCTAGTCTTAGACTCACTCATGAGGGGAAATATTCTCTTAGCATTTACTGAGTCAAGCCCCTTCGGGGTCCAGTTTGTTTCAATTAGATCACCCCTCATTGTTCTAAATTCCAATGAGTAGAATCCCAAACGTTTAACCTTTTTCCGTGTAAATTCCCTACAGTGTGGAAACAGGCCCTTCGGCCCAACCAGTCCACACCGATCCTTCGAAGAATAACCCACCCAGACCCATTCCCCTCTGACTAATGCACCTAACACTGGGCAATTTAGCATGGCCAATCCACCTGGCCTGCACATCTTTGGACTGTGGGAGGAAACACGAGCACCCAGAGGAAACCCACGCAGACACTGGGAGAATGTGCAAACTCCACACAGACAATCGCTTGAGGCTGGAATCAAACCCGGGACCCTGGTGCTGTGAGGCGGCAGTGCCATCTGCTGAGCCACCATGCCACCACATACATTCAATGGCATGAAAATACACTGAAGAATGTCACTCCATACCAGGGATCATCCTAATGAATATTCTCTCAACTGACTTCAATGAAGTGATATCTTTCCTTAAGGGCACCAAAAGTGCTCCCAGATGTGATCGGACCAACACCCTGTGCAGTTGCAGGAAGACTCTTCTACTCTAATACTCAAACCTTTGGAATAAGAGCCAACGTTAACTATTCCATTAGCCTTTCTGATTATCTGCTACACCTGGGTGCTAGCTTTGTTTCCTGTACCAGTACCCCAGAGTCTCCTTTTGTGTTGCAGTTTTTCTCTATTTAATAGTCTGATCTTTTGTTCACATTCCAAAGTGAATAGCTTTCCATTTTCCCATATTGTCCTCCATTTGCCACTTTTTGCCCACTCTCAGCTTTTTGAATGTCTCTCTAAACTGTTTTGTATTCTTCCTGTAACTTGTCTGTCCATCTATCTTTGTCATCTGCAGTTGGCTATAGTACTTTTTGCTTCCTTCAAGTTCAAAAGATATGAGAGTAGAATTGGGCAATTCAGCCTTTTGTCTGCTGTGCCATTCGATCATGGCTGATATGCAATGCACCCACATTTTCCTTTCCTCTGTATCCCTTCAACCCATTACCAATTTAAAAAAAATCTATCTAACTCTTCCATAAAATTACTCCGTGTCCACTGCACTGTTGGGTAGCTAATTCCAGCAGTTCACAACCCTTTGGGAGAAGTAGTCATAAATACATATTGCAGATAGTTGCAGTCCCAGCACTAATCACTATGGAATCCCAACCTGAAAAAGAATCTCTATCCCTACTTGCCATTTCCTGCCCATTAGCTAATTCTCTACCAATGCCAATATACTACTTCCAACACCTTGGGGTCTGCTCTTAGATTTAACCTTTTGTGAGGTATCTTGTCGAATACCTTCAGGAAGACCAGATGCAACCCTCTTGGTTCCCTTCAATCCAATCTGATTTGAAACTTCCTCAAAAAGCTCTAAGTTAGTCAGACATGATTCCCTTTCATGAAACCATGCTGACTCTGCTTGGTTCGCTAGACTTTGCAAATGTTCTTCTATTACTTCCTTTAATAATTGATTCCCAATATTTTCTCCCCATCAGAATGAGGAGACTTATGTCTTTACACCCATTAGTTTGTCTAAACATAACAAAACTTAGAAAATAGGAGGAGATCCTTTGGGCTTGCTACACCAATCATCATCCTGCCTAATCATCCAACTCAGTAGCCAAATCCTGTTTTCTCTTCATGATCTTTTGATCCCATTCACCCAAGCAGCCTCTTGAATATGTTCAGTGTTTTGGCATCAACTATTCTCGTGGTAATAAATTCCACCATTCATTTGGGTGAAGAAATGTCTCCTCTTCTGTCTTAAAATACTCCTCCACATCCTTAGATTGTGTCCCCTGGTTTTGGACACACCCACTATTGGGAAGATCCTCCTTGCATCTACCATGTCTAGTCCTCTTAGAATTTTATAAATCTTCCACCCCACATGCCAGTTTTTGGGGTTGTCGCTGTTTTTTTTTTTGCCATTGCCTTTTCAACTTATTACTGTCCACTTCCTTGGTTAGCCGTGGTTGGCTTTTCCTCTATTAGGATATGCTTTTGCTGAGAGTTATGAATTACCCACAATGTGTACTTCCTTTCCTGCTAATTTATCCATCCATTTTACTTACTGTATCCTCATTTCTTTATAATTCCCTTTACATTGTTGTTTTCAAACTGAATGTTCAAGTCATTGTTATGATTACTATTTCCTAGATTTTCTCAGATCTTTTTGCTCTGAGATAAATGATCAAATCTGCCTCCTTATCCACAAACCGATTTGAGATGGCCTGTCCTTTTGGATCAGTGATTCATTGCAATCTATCCCTAATGCATTCCATGAATTAGTTGTCGCAGCCATCCTTTTTCAATTTGATTGACCCAGTCAGCATGAAGATTAAAGTCATCTGTGTTTTTGTTTAACATGTTCCTGCTACTTGTTGATGTATAGCCTTTCCCACAGAGTGGCTAGTTTGGGTCTGGACACTACTCCTACCAATGTCGTCATTCCCTTTTTTTTTCTGTTTCTTTTTAACCTCCATTTAATAGACTGTACATCATCTGAGCCTAGATTTGTCTTTCATTCTTGTCCTTATTTCAATCTCTTATTATCAGTGCTACCCCACCACCTTTTCCGTTCCTCCCATCTTTGAGAAGTAATATCCCTGAATGTTAAGTCAGTTTTATCTCCTTTTAACTCGTGTAATGACTATAAGATCTTATCTGTTTACCTCCATTTGTGCCATGGGTTTGTTTAGCTTCAGAATGCCTTGTACATTAAGATACTAGATTGTTGGCCTTGATATTTGTGTTCAATCACTAGGTGAGACTTGAACCCAGACCTTATCATTTAAGGCAAGCGTAATCCGGTAAGCCATGGCTGATGTTACAAAAATTAACATGTCTCCATGGTACAGGATCACTCTTCCCATCTGAAAGCAATCTTCAATCTTAATATGGTTACTTAATTTCTGCAGATGAATCCTTTGGCAGGGGAACAGTTTGAATAGCAACATATCCTAACACTGTTTGCCTAAGCCAGATTTGGATGGCTTAAACCTCAAGTTGTTTTCTTTTTCTCACAAACATTGTGCTAGTCATGACCAATTAGTGGCATCATTGCCTCTGGATTTATGCTCCACAATATAGACTTGAGTTCAAAAATTGAAGTTGATGTTCAAAGGAAGTATTGTGCAAGTGCAGCACTGAGTTGTATCGCAGATGAAATGTTATATTTTTGACTCCAATAAATTTAGTTTTACATTAAAGTGTAGACCAGTTCTTCTGTCAAGTGAATGCAAGATACCATCGTTTGAAGAAAAACAGCAGAGTTGCTCTACAGTGACCTGGTTAATGTTTACTCAAGTGACATCTTTTTAGAGAAATAAAAATCTGGTAGGAATCATTTTGTGGGAGTTGCTGCATTTCTAACATCATAGCAGTATTTTATTGGCTGTAAAACTCCAAGGAATGTCTTGAAGTAGAAGGTGATGTTTAAATGCACGAGTTTTCTCTTACGCGCATGTGAATCTACTGTTGATTGGAAGTATAAAGTGAAATTTCCTGTCATTTGCCACAAATGTGTTCTGCTAGTTCTAATATGAGTAATATACTGTTGACTATGTATAAATGTTTTGTTAGCTTTAAGTCCAATTTTACAGCAGTGATGAGGACTTTGAATGGGCAACTACTTCCTGGTGAATCATTCTTGTGCTCCAGCATTCATTTCAGAAATTCTATTTAACTTCTCTCATTTTTGACTTGGCACAATCACTTCAAACATTGTTTGTACAGTTCAGGTGATTTTTCTTGTTAATGGGATGTGGTTATTGCTGGCTGGCACAGTATGTATTGTCTGTCCCTAATTGCCCTTGAAAAGCTGGTGATGAACTCCCCTCTTGCTTTAGTGTAGTCTGTTTGGTGTAAACAGTCCCATAATTCTATTTAAGAAGGGATTTCTATGACTTTGACCCAATGATACTGAATATGCAGTGACATATTTCTAAGTCAGGATGGTTAGTGACTTAGAGGGAACTTGCAGATGTGGTGTTCCCACGTACTTGCTCTTCTAGATGGAAATGGTCATGGGTTTGGAAGGAGCCTTGATGAATTTCTGTAGTACATCTTATGGATGATGGAAATGACTCTGTAGTGTATTTCATCAGTGGGGGGGGAAAAAAGTGAATGTTTGTGGATTTGGTGCCATTTGAATGGGCTACTCTGACCTAGCTGTTGTCAAAGTTTTTGAAGTTCAAGCTGCAGGCATCCAAGTATTCCACATGCTGGTGACTTGTCTTGTAGATGCTGAACAGACATTGGAGAGAAGGTGAAGTACCTGCTACAGGAATCCTAGCCTCTAACCTCCTCTTGTAGACACTGCTTGTATGACTAGTTCAGTTTCTGGTCAATGGTAGCCCTGAAGGTGTTGACTAGTAGGGAATAATGTGATGTCAATGTAATTGAATAACAGGAGAGGGTTAGATTTCGGTCTTTATTGGGGATTTCCATTTCCTCGTGTGGAGTGAGCATTTGTCATTTGTTAGCCACAGCTTGGATATTATTTAGGTCTTGCGATATTTGGGCATTAACTGCTTCAGTATCTCTGAAATTCCGTTTGATACTGAACATTGTGCAGTCAGCAGTGAACATCCCTCTTCTGACCTCGTGATGGAGGGAATGTCATTAAAGTGTCTTGAATCTCGGAAACTACCCTGAGGAACTCCGATTGAGATGACTGACCTCTAACAATCTCAACTATCTTACACTGTGTGCCAGATTTGTCTCCAACCAGCAATGTGAGATCCCCCTAATTCCTACGACTTCAGTTTTGCTAGGTTTCCTTGATACCATGTTCTGTCAACCTGAGTCTGTCAAGGACAATCGCTCTCCACTCTCCCCACCTTTTTTTTGGAATCCAGCTTTACATTTTATTTAATTCCATGTTTCCTTCCTCCTTGGTATTCTGGGACATCTAAATAGTGGCAGAAAAGCTGAAATTGCAAAATTACAATTCAGCCATGTCATAGTCTTCTATGAAAGAAATTCCCATCCTCAGAAATCCAGCGTAAAATATCATGCTCTGTAGTTAATTGATTCAGGACACAGTTGTTTTTATTTTACAAAGAGCAGGTGCTCTCTTGTGCTGAAACAAAGTGGAGCTGGAAAGCAGGACACGAGTGTTGCATACAAATTAATATTTTTATATCTTTTTCCTAAGAATTAAGTCATTTTTGTGCACTTGTTCTCTTGCTATTAAGCATTGCGTAAAGTATATCATCAGAATAATACTCGTTATTTGTACTAATGTACTCCAGTAAAATGAAGCAGAAACAAGGTCCAATGGATTACTATTATCATTATTATCCATGTGAGTTCACTTGTAAGTTATTTCACATTGTGTATATGCTGAGTAAGGCAGCAATTAAACATTAATTATTAACAGTTATACTTCAGTTTTATTGTCACAAATTAAATGCATGGACTTTCAACAGAGGTTATAGTTGGCAATTTTTGAGTAAAAAGTTAAAAGCTGGACACCGGTGTCTACATATTTGGAAAGTCTGGTTCTTGGTAAAATTCTGTATCAACATTAAGTTTTTAATACACTGTCTAAGTAGGTTTTCTTCAAACTGGGATTGTTTCCATCAAGTTGGGTGGTGTCCCAAACCAACTTACAACTTGCTGTCTTTTAAAAACAATAAGTATGATGGCTAACAGTTAGTTTACTACTTTTTCCAAGATACTCTGCAGTATGAGACATTAGCATTTATGTTCTCTGGATAGATAGTTAATTACTTCTGAAGCGCATTAACCTAACTTTGTTAGCAACAAATGTTGCTTTTGGAGGAAAGGTTGGAAACAGCTAAGTGAATAAAATATCAGGGAGGTTGCACTTCTGCAACTTCAGGAGATGTTTCCAATATATCCACGATTACAGAGCATTTGGCTTCATTGTCAGTGAATGTGTAGGACTTGTTTAAGGGCTAGCACACCATAGTTTTACAATACTGTCAGTTTGTGTTTTAAATACAAGAGTCTACCAAACTGTTAAATAGAAATTTAACAATTCATACATTTTATTGTAGTGTGCTGGTGCTCTGAAATGAATTGTATAAGCATTGAATAAAGGAACTTTGAAAAACAGCTAAGTGAAGCTGAAGAAGTGGGACACTGGAGAGACCGTTTCAATGGCTGCATGACAAATCTTTTGGCACCAGCTTCCTTGTTCCAGTGCACAGTGAGTGTACAGTGATGGTGTGAACCTTGACTTCCTGTTTCATTACATTGGGGTCAGGGATCATGTGCCAGATAGTAATCTAATTCTTTCAGTTCTAGTTTTGAAAAAATTTGCTAATATACGAAGTAAATTCTGCACCTCCTTGAATGGTGTTATAGCTGTACTTATCAGTGTTAATGGGTTTTAAGGTTGTCAGACTGCATCTCCTCCAAACAACACCTCTGACTCTCCTTTCTTGACTTTTTTCCCAGTAACTTAATGAATTATTTTTCAATGTTCCCATTGACCACTCTTTAAAAATGTTGAAATGCCTACAAACATTGTGACATATTAGATGAACTTTAGTTTTTAAACTTGCAATCTTATCTTGCAACGTTTAAAATAAGAGATGTCCAAACAGAAAATAATCTAAACGTCTAACAAACCAGAGGGTCATTAGAATTTATTTATCTCCAATCACTAGCAAGACTAGAGAAGAAAATCTTCTTTTATTTCTAGACACTTTCAACATAATGTTTCAAGGTGCTTTATAGAAGCATTACGAAACAAACTGATACTACCCTGTTGATGTTAGAACATAGAATACAGCGCAGTACAGGCCCTTTGGCCCTTGATGTTGCGCCGATCCAAGCCCACCTAACCTACACTAGCCCACTATCCTCCATACGCCTATCCAATGCCCACTTAAATGCCTATGATGAGGGAGAGTCCACCACTGCTACTGGCAGGGCATTCCATGAACTCATGACTCGCTGAGTAAAGAACCTACCCCTAACATCTGTCCTATACCTACCCCCCCCCCCCCCCCTTAATTTAAAGCTCCCCTTGTAATATACTGCCTGATGGAACGATCACAGTCAACGGATATCAGTGATGGTCATCAAATGCTGCCCTTGCTGAAATCCCGTAAAGTAACAAAATAAAGGGTAAACGAAACAAAGACAGATACCGGACCATTAGTCCAGTACCCCATCTTTTTGTTATTCTTCCCCAAGTGAATCACCTCGCACTTAGCTACATTGTATTCCATCTGCCACCTTTCTGCCCAGCTCTGCAGCTTCTCTTTATCCTGCTGTAACCTGCCACATGCTTCCTCACTGTCACCAACTCCTCCGA
The DNA here is from genome assembly GCF_004010195.1 of Chiloscyllium plagiosum. NCBI lineage: Eukaryota > Metazoa > Chordata > Chondrichthyes > Orectolobiformes > Hemiscylliidae > Chiloscyllium > Chiloscyllium plagiosum. The sequence continues at coordinate 26,459,653 of NC_057719.1, forward strand.
CTTTCGTATCATCCGCAAACTTGCTTACCCAACCTTCTAACCCCTCTTCCAGGTCATTTATAAAAATGACAAACAGCAATGGTCCCAAAACAGATCCTTGCGGAACACCGCTAGTGACGGCACTCCATGAAGAAACTTTGCCATCAACTACTACCCTCTGTCTTCTTCCATCCAGCCAATTCCTAATCCAAACCTCTAACTCACCCTCAATGCCATATCTCCGTATTTTCTGCAGTAGCCTACCATGGGGAACCTTATCGAACGCCTTACTAAAATCCATATATACCACATCTACCGCTTTCCCCTCATCAACCTCCTTTGTCACCTTTTCAAAGAATTCAATAAGGTTTGTGAGGCACGACCTCCCTTCACAAAACCATGCTGACTATCCTTGATCACATTATTCCTATCCAGATGTTCATAAATCCTATCCCTTACAATTCTCTCTAAGATTTTGCCCACAACAGAAGTGAGACTCACCGGCCTATAGTTACTAGGGTTATCCCTACTCCCCTTCTTGAACAAGGGGACCACATTTGCTAGCCTCCAATCTTCTGGCACTACTCCTGTAGACAAGGAGGACATAAAAATCAAGGCCAATGGTTCTGCAATCTCCTCCCTTGCTTCCCGGAGAATCCTAGGATAAATGCCATCAGGCCCAGGGGACTTGTCTATTTTCACCCTTTCCAGAATTTCCAACACCTCTTCTCTACATGCCTCAAAGCCATCCATTCTACTTAATTGTGTCTCAGTACTCACATTGACAACAATGTCCTGTTCCTGATTGAATACTGACGAAAAGTATTCATTCAGTGTCTCCCCAATCTCTTCAGCCTCCACACGCAACTTCCCACTACTATCCTTGACTGGACCTATTCCTACCCTAGCCATTCTTTTATTCCTGACATACCTATAGAAAGCCTTAGTTGGTAGGATTAGGGAAAACCCTAAGGACCTTTCATGTCCCCTCCTTGCTGCTCTTAGTTAGGATGGATGATTTGAAGGTTTTGGACAAAGGTTATAAGAATATGATGGAGGACAGAGTGGTGGGGGGGTGGTGGGTTGTGATACAGTTGTGATATTAGAATTAAAATCTGGATGTGAATGTGTACAGGGTATAAGCAGGCAGGGAAAGAGTCGAGTTTTGTGAAACCAGAAGTTCAGCTGAGCATCACTAAGATCAGAAAAACTTAACAATGGGGGTGCTGCAGGCAAGGATAATGGGTTAACAAGGTGGAAAAGCACTCACTACGTGGAGCCATTTAACAAGATAAGGTAGCATTTGCTATGTGAGTTCAGTGTAAAAAGGTGAAGAGTATTCACTGTGAAGCCAGTTATTCATTGTGTAACAACAGCAGATGGCTTAATCTTTACTGTTGATACTCATTGTAATGGTCCCAGAATAAAGGTGGAGGTAAAACTATATACTGTATCTCTGTGATAGCTTGATGACTATATTGGCATAGTTAGTCAGGATCCAAACTGATAGTTATGATTGGATGATGTCAGTAGTTTCCCAGAACATCGATGTCTCAAGACAGATGGGCCCACAAGGTAAGATTTTAAACCTTGATCCCCTCTACTCCTGCTTGCTAGAGACGTTGTCTATTCTAAGGATTCCTCGAATAGTAACTAGTTCAGTCAGGAGACTGCCTACCAGCATGCTTGCAAAACTACGGTTTGAGTCCTCTGCCTTGCATTAGGAGAAAGTGCGATTTGAGGTTCCTGTCCTCTGCGCAGGACTGGGGTTAGAGTTTCCTGGGGTGGGAACATGTGATTGAGCTTAGAGTTCTCCGGTACTGGGGTTCAAGTCCACTGGGCTGGATTTGGTTGAGGTTGGAGTCCTCTGCATGGTACTGGAGTCCCCTGGGATGAGGTGGTGTAATTGAAATTTGAATCCTCTGTGCAGTACTGAGGTTCAAGTCCCCTGGGTGGTTCATTTTGAGGTTCAAGTCCTCTGCACTGTGCTCCGGTTTGAGTTTTGTGTTTAATTGGGATTCAGGTTCTGTGTTTAACTGGGTTCGTGCAAAGTGAAAGGAGATAAAGTCCCCTAGTGGTAAAATTTATGACTGAGTCTTTGTTCTGGGGGAAGAGAGTGGCTTGGATTGCAGCGCCATGTGGTTTGCTGTGAGCGCTTTCTCTTTTTATAAGTGTAATTTCAGTGAGGAGATGCAAAGCAAAACTGAAAGATGCTGAAATTAAGGTTGTACTAACACTTGCATTGGAAAAAGGAAAGTTTCAATGTAAATTGTGCAATGCTGAGTGTTTGATAATTAAAAATCTTGGTTTGTTAAAATACTGGTTCAGAAAATCCTTAAGTAACTTTTTTTCCCCTTTTGTTTGAATCAGGATCCCGATGTGTTTTGTGGGCTGAGTAGTGGGGCAGATTCATTTTTGCATTGAAATTGAATAAATATTCTTTTTAAAATTTATCAAACTTGTAACCTTAACTAGAGTGCCTTGAGCCCCTGATTAGTTTGAAATTCTACAATGCCTGTTCTTAAACAGTTGGATCTGTGGTCATGTTTGAGCCAGATAAGAGTATTGTAATAAAACATCTTTGATTTTATTGGAATGTTCACAAAGAGTACATTTTTAACTTGTTTTAAGATTTTCTAGAGAACATTAGAATTTGAGGTTGAGCTGTTTCAGTTCTGATAATTATGACTTAATTGGCCCCCTTATTGCAAATTCAGAATGTTGATCTCTACCAAAGTTGCCACTGTAATTCTGACTGTTATGAGAAGAACATATTAAAATATTCAGCATTTGTTTTCTACAAATGAGATTTAAATCTGAACTGAAACTACCTCTTCAATTGCAAACGCAATTGAAACATTATTTTTTGTTTTCTTGCTGTTCCAGATTTTGGAAGTACGTTTTTCCTGATTAGCTTTTACATTAGCAAAGTATTGATATGCTAATGGAAGGTAACATTTTTTTTGAATAACCTGAATGGGATCCTCTGAGGGCTTGATTTTTAAGACCATTGATTGTTTTCAATTGACTGAATTGTTTAGGCAGTACAATTTTTAGTTTGAATTGTATAAAACTTGATGTCATAAATAGAGTACCAAACTTCAAGAATTCAAAGAAGATTGAAATAGGTAAACCATTTTTTAGTGTAGTTAAATGTGACTCCTCAAATTGATACCCACCTTTTTGGCAAGGAGGGAATGAGAGGAAATTCAAAGATACTTGCTTCCAGCATTAACATCTTCTGTAGAGTTTCTCCATTTACAGATAAAGCATGTCTTCGGACAACTGCCCTCCATTGAATCCATTGAATCAAGCGCATGAAAAGTGAAGAAACCATCAACAAGAAGAGTAGGTCAGTACGCTTTTTGTCAGTGGCCTTCCTATGGACATTAAACGAAGTGAGCTTTACCTTGTCTTTAGATCATTAAAGGGATTTGAAGGTTCACTGAGCCAACATCAAAACAGGCAATTGGCTTTGTTACGTTTAACAGCAGAGCAGGAGGTTAGGGTGAATGCAGCAGCTACACTGCATGCTTAGATGCGTTGGTATCCTCCATCTGAAGCATCTCCAGAAGGATGTAAGTCTCATCTGTTTTGTGAAGCATCTAACTGCCCTTCTCCAAGAATTCGGATTTCTCCAAGGAGTGATGCACAAGGACAGACTGGATTTTGTTTTTGGATTGGACTTTACTAAAGGACATTTTGGAGAACTGGCAAATTTCCACTCGACTTGGAGGGGATGGAGTGGTCGCAAATGACTGTGGATTTAAGAACTTTACTGGTGAATTTTTTCCATGGGAGGATTCTTCAAACTCTAATTACTGTAACGAACTAGTACCTTTGTTGTGATAATCATTGTATGCTATGTGTCAGTATTGGCTGTCAGCTTTATGAAAGCTGGTAGTGCCATCTCTATGGTTATCATGAAATGATAAAAAGAGGGAATGAGAATGTGTAAAGGGTATAAGCAGGCAGGGAAAGAGTTCAGTTCTGAGTTTTGTGAAACAAGAGGTTCAGTTGAGCATGACTCAGATCAGATAATAACTTAGTTCACAGTAGGGTGCTGCAGGCAAGGGTAATGTGTTAAGGTGCAAAAACCATCATTTAACAAGATGAGGTAGCATTCGGTATGTGAGGTCAATTTAACAAATTGAAAAATATTCATTTGTGAAGCCAGTTATTCATTATGTAACAGCAGATGACTTAATCTTTACTGTTGATACTCATTCATTGATTGTAACGATCACCCAATTAATATGTATGTTGCCTTATCTGGATGCTTCTCCCAGTAAAATGAATACATAGTTCATTGAGAAACTGCTATTCCAGAGAACTCGTGTCTCTGTGCACATGGGCGATTGTTCTCTCTCTCTCTCCAGGGCCCCGAATAAAGACAGCGGTAAAAGTATACGGTGTCTCTGAGCATTTTGTTTCTACTTGTGGGGAGTGGAAACCGGGTGACGTGGACTACACAAGAAACAAAAGCATTTTGATAGAGTAAAGAATTGTGGAATGTTTACAGTACTGAAGGAGCTTGCTCAAGTCTTTGAGGAACTGCTTCCATTGACTGGAGGATCAGTAAGCAGAGGACAAAATTGGCAACTAGGGGGAAGGTTGTTTGGTTATTTCACTATTTTTCTAATCTCCCATATCACATTCTGTGTAGTTTAGGTCACTTAACTTTTTAATGTGCATGTCTCAACAGGCACAAAGTCTCTATATTTTTCTCTATTGACCTGGGCTCCCTCATCCAGTTTGGCACCTGGTCAAGCAACTTCTTGATACTCCGTTTCCAAATCTTTATTCAAAATGGTCTTGCCCTTCCATATTTCTGTCAATTCCTCTGACTCATTATTCTCCATTATTGCTGTTTGTTTAATTCTGTCTTGTATCCCTTCTCCTTTTTATTCCTACCCTATTCTGTTTGGTCATGCCTTCCATTGCATAGGTAATAACCTCTTGGAAGCTCCCACTTTTGGTTTTAAGAATCCTTTTCTAAAAAGGCACAAATGCTTAATCACACTTTTGATCATTTAACTTAATACCTACAAAAGGTGGTCAATATCATACTTTGTTTTATAATGCTGTTATGAAGTAGCTTATGATATTTAAAAGGTCATGTAAATATAGACTTGTATTGAAACATGTAAGGCCCTTTTTAGATATTAATCAGAAATGTGCCATAACATTATCTGTATACACTACTATATACAGTACACAATATATACATTTAAGAAGTTTCCCTGTTAGTGATTTTTTTTCTACAATTGATCTGTAAGGGGAATCGTATGAAAGAACTGCATGAGAAATGTAATTGTAATCAGTATATAGAAACTTACACATCTGAAAAGCTCTCACTGTTTGGACTCTCATCTGACTGTGAGTTGGGTATTGAAGTTCTAAGTTCTTAACTTCATTGATCTTAACTTTGATTAATCATAAACTCAGCAAGGATTGAAATCCATTTTTCCATAAGTATTCATGACTTTTCACCGAAGACAATTAATCGAATAAATTGCTTGATGCTGAATTGGCCTCCAGTCTCGAGTACTGTTGGAGTTGCACTCCTCTTTGAGATAAAAACAGAAAATGGAAGAAATACTCAGGTTAAACAGCATTTGCAAAACGAGAAAGCGTTAACGTTTTTAGATATATTGCTTCACCAGAACACTCTTCAAACATCTAATTAAATGGAAGGGCTGTTTCCATGCCGTATGACTTTGTTTAATTTCACATTGAACAGTCTGTGAGCAACAGGAGTATACAGCAGACTATACCATGTTTACGATTGCACACTGTTAATGTGGCCTCTCTAGGTTTGGAAAGCAAGTTGTGAACAACTTTTTTAGCTTGCTTGTAAAATGTATTTGTGGTTTTAGCAGACCTCTCTTTGACCTGAAGCAGTGCTGATCTTGAGTTAATGCATTGGTTCCTGGTTGTGTTGCATTGGTTCCTGGTTGTGTTGCATGATTGTGGTGTTTGCAATGAAAAGAACAGTGGAATCACAAAAGGAAAATAGGTGGTAGAGCTTCATTTTATATAGTTGTGAAACATGGTTGTATAAAAGCAGCTCAATGAGTTTTGATAAATCTTGGCTAGTGTTAGTTTTATCATCCAATTTAATCTACAACCAAGTGTGCTCTGTTTGGCACATCCATTAGCATCATAGAGATACAGTATATAGCACAGAACTGACCCTTCAGTCCAACTTGCCCATGCTAAACAGATATACTAAATAAATCTAACCAACTTTTGCCAGTATTTGGCCCATATCTCACTAAAACCGTCCTATTCATATCAATCCAAATGTCTTTTTAAATGTTGTAATTGTACCAACCTCTTCCACTTCAACTTCCTCTGGCAGGTTATTCCATACACTCACCACCCTCTGTGAAAAAGTTGCCCATTAGATCCCATCTAAATCGTTCCCTTCTCACCTTTTAAAATAGAGGGCATAGGTTTTAGACAGCCTCAACCCAAGGAAAAGACCTTGTCTCTTTACCCTATCCATGCCCCTCATGATTTTATAAACCTCTATAATGTCACCCCTCAGCATCTAACACAAGGAAAAGTAGCCATAGACTATCTGCCCCACTTGCTCAAGCCCTCCAACCCTGGTCGTGTCTTTGTAAATCTTTCCTCAACCACTTCAATTTTCATAACATCCTTCCTAAAGCAGGAAGACCAGAATTCCACATGATATTTCAATAATGTCCTAACCTGTACAGCTGCAACATGACCTCATAAATATTGCACTCCGTGCACTGACCAGTAAAGGCAAGCTTCACTATCCTAACTACCTGCGACATCACTTTTTTCAAGGAACTATAAACTTGCACTCTAAGGTTTTTTTTTGTTCCACAACACTCCCCAGGACCTTTATCATAAAGTGTAATCATCCTGCCCTGATTTGCCTTTCCAAAATGCAACACCTCGCATTTATCTAAATTAAACTCCATCTGCCTTTCCTCAGCCCATTGGCCCATCTGATCAGAATCATGTTGTATTCTGAAGTAACCTCCTTCGCTGTCCACTACAGCTTCCCATTTTGGTCTAATCTGCAAACTTATTAACCATACCTCCCATGTACATATCCAAATCATTTATATAAATGGCAAAAAGCAGTGGACCCGGCACAGAACCTTTTTGGCAATCCACTGTTCACAGGCACTGAAAAGCAACTCTCCACCATAACCCTTTGTCTTCTATCTTTTTGAGCTACTTCTGTATCCAAATAGCTAGTTCTCCCTCTATTCCATGTGATCTAACCTCACTAACCAGTCTAGTGTGAGGAGTCCTGCCGAATGCCTTATTGAAGTCCATATAAGTGACATGAGCTGCTCTGCCCTCGTCAGTCGTCTTTATTACTTCAAAAAACTCAATCAAGTTAGTGAGACACAATTTTCCTTGCACAAAACCATGTTGACAATTCATAATCAGTCCTTGCGTTTGCAAACGCATCATAAATCCCATCCCTCAGGGCTCCTTCCAGGAACTAGCCCACCACTGACCTCGGGCTCAGCAGTCTATAGCTCCTGGCTTTTCCTTACCACCTTCCTTTTAAATAGTGGTGCCACTTTAGCCAACCTCCAGTTTTCCAGCACCTCACCTGTGGCTATTGATACAAATCACTCCTCAAGGGGCCCAGCAATTTCTTCCCTAGCTGCCCACAGTTCTAGGTTATAACTGATCAGGTCTGGAGATGTATCCACCTTCATGCATTTTAAGATGTCCAGTTCCACCAGCTCTGTACTATGGATATTTTTCAAGGTGTTGGGGGGTGGAGGAGAGGGTGGCAAGAGTACAGCATCTATACCCTGGAACATTAGGCTGCCAATCCTGTCCATCCCTGAGCCACCATTCTATAATTGCTGTGATATCCCAGTCCCATATTCCTGGTCATGCCCTGAATTCATCTGCCTTATCTGTTGGGTTTCTTGCATTGAAACCAATGCAGTTTAATTTAAGTCATACCTTGTTCTGCATTCTATTCCTGTTTGCCTTAGTCCTTTTCCCAACTGTACCTGTCTCAGACTGATCTCTTTTCTTGCTATCTCCCCTGGGTCCCAACCTTTTCCTCCCTAAAGTTCTTAAATCCTCCTGAGCAGCTCAAGCAAATCTCTCCTCCAGTATATTAGTCCCTTTCCAATTCAGGTGTAATCTGCAGTCCTTGTACAGGTCATTTCTCCCCCAGAAGACATTTTGAATTATCCAACAATGTGAATCATCTTTTATTCCCCTGCACTAGCTCCTCAGCCACTGATTCATCTGCACTGTCCTCCTATTCCTACCCTCATCAGGTTGTGGTACTGGGAGTAATCCAGATATTACTACTCTTGACTGACTTCAAATTCCTGCCTTACTTCCTATATTCTCTCCTCAGAATTTCATGCTTTTCTCTTCCTATGTCATTAGTTCCAATGTATTCAATGACCACCTGCTGGTCCCTCTTCCCTTGAATGTTCTGCATCATAAAGTTAAAACCTTTTGAAACACTTGATCTTCTGGATAAGGGTGCATTATAAAAATGATTGATTTTTGTATAGTTTGCTGCTAGATATTTCATGTAATCTGAATACACTGGTTCATATTGATCTGCCGTTCCTTTCTTGTAGGAATAAAGAGTGACTCGCTTCACATGCGAGTGGGCCTCAGCAGTGAGTCAGTTGGGTATCCTAACTAATCTTGCTCTTCCTCTTTTTGTTGTTGTTGATTTTCCCCATGAGACTGGCTAACTTGATATGCATAGGCATGAACATGCGATATTTTTCAGTCTGAGATTGTTTCATTTGGCACGGAACATTCAGTGAATTTTATTTTTCCCCCAAGTACCAAGGCCATTCGCTTGGTATTTTGCCAATTTTGCTTAATCTGTTTATTTCCAAAATGTTTTTAATGTTGATGTGCTATCCTGTCTTCACTCATCAACATAAATTTGTGCAAAACCTGATTTAGTACAGAATTTCACAATGCCCCTCAGGGGTCCTATTGAGCGCACTTCTTCAAAGGTTTATTTAATTCTGCTCTTCAAAGCCTCTGTCAGCATAAGGCTGTGGCCTTTGATTTCCAATTGTGCAGTCCAGTGTATCCCTCTGCCTAACTCTTCTAGATACTAATTTGTCGCCACTTGTTTTGAATTCTGCAAATTTTGTTGCAGGTGATCATGTTACTCAAACTGCAAAAATAGTCATACAGTTCCAGCGTAAGCTCACTGAAGGCTTGTTTAGAGCCAGATGTCTGCATCTTTTTTAACAGTTCTGGAATGTGTCCAACGATGTTCTGTTAGAAGCCACATGTGGTCAAAATGAAAATAAGTGGACAATAGAAGATAATACACAAGGACGACATCAGAATTTGCATGGTTACATGTCTTGTACTGTCTCAAGTGTTGCTAGTAATTTAGTTTATATTTAAACACCGCAATGTGGAATAGTCTACTGATTTTTAGGCTTTTGTTTATAAAATAGGGGTGGATTAGCTCTTGCCGAGTGAAGTATTTGTCCTTATCTGGAACCAGTAAAATTCGGTCATAGGAGACTATCAATGCAGTTGTTTGTTAGTTTCTTAGTTTTGTTAGTTTGTTAAACTGAGTAACATTAAATAGTTAATTTTCCACAATCCAGTGCAAATATGCCACAGTGAGCTGCTATGTATGTGAGTGACAATTTTTTTTCATAGAAATTACATTTTACTTTTTAAATAGATATTATTCTTTTGTTAGACATTTTTCTGCTGTTTTCTCATAGCATTTATGGAAGCTTGAGTGATAACAAACATTCATGTTGATGCGTGGACTAACACTTAAACTGACAGGATTAACGTCGGTGATAGGACGTCCAATATTCCTAACTAGAAGGTGGACAGACCTGTATAAATGAAAAATTATAATCCAGTCCAGAACCAGAGGACATAATTTTAGGGTGAGAGGGGAAGATTCAAAAGGGACCAAAGGGGCAACTTTTCTCATACAGAGGGTGGTATGTGTACAGAATGAGCTACCAGATGAAGTGGTGGAAGCTGGTACAAATACAACATTTCAAAGACATCTGGATGGGTATATGAATAGGAAGGGTTTAGAGGGATGTGGGCTAAGTGCTGGCAAATGGGACTAGATTTAGGTTAGGATACCTGGTTGGCATGGATGAGTTGGACTGAAAGGTCAGTTGCATGCTGTACATATGATGACTCCTTAGTTAGACAATAGATGCAGGAGTAGGCCATTCTGCCCTTCGAGCCTGCACCACCCTTCAATATGATCATGGCTGATCATCCTTAATCAGTGTCCTGTTCCTGCCTTTATCTCCATAACCCTTGATTCCACAATCCTTGAGAGCTCTAGGCAACTCTTTCTTAAATGAATCCAGAGACTGGGCCTCCACTGCCCTCCGGGACAGAGCATTCCACACAGCCACCACTCTCTGGGTGAAGAAGTTTCTCCTCATCTGTCCTAAATGGTCTACCCCGTATTTTTAAGCTGTGTCCTCTGGTTCGGCACTCACCCATCAGCGGAAACATGTTTCCTGCTGCCAGAGTGTCCAATCCTTTCATAATCTTATGTCTCAATCAGATTCCCTCTCAGTCTTCTAAACTCAAGCCCAGTCGCTCCAGTCTTCCAGTGTAAGGTAATCCCGCCATTCCAGGAATTGACCTCGTGAACGTACGCTGCACTCCCTCAATAGCCAGAATGACTTTCCTCAAATTTGGAGACCAGAACTGCACACAGTACTCCAGGTGTGGTCTCACCAGAGCCCTGTACAGCTGCAGAAGAACCTCTTTGCTTCTGTACTGAATCCCTCTTGTTATGAAGGCCAGCATGCTATTCGCCTTTCACCTACCTGCTGTACCTGCATGCTTACCTTCATTGACTGGTGTACAAGAACACCCAGATCTCTGTACTGCCCCTTTACCTAAATTGATTCAATTTGGGTAGTAATCTGCCTTCCTGTTCTTGCCACCAAGGTGGATAACCATACATTTAACCGCATTAAACTGCATCTGCCATACATCTGACCACTCACCTAACTTGTCCAGGTCACCCTGTAATCTCCTAACATCATCACATTTCACCCTTCCACCCAGCTTAGTATCATCAGCAAATTTGCTAATGTTATTGCTAATACCATCTTCTATATCATTAACATATATTGTAAAAAGCTGCAGTCCCAGTACTGATCCCTGCAGTACCCCACTGGTCACTGCCTGCCATTCCGAAATGGAGCCCTTTATCACTACTGTTTGTTTCCTATCAGCCAACCAACTTTCAATCCAAGTTAGTACTTTGCCCCC
>NC_057719.1:26471709-26507572 GCF_004010195.1 Chiloscyllium plagiosum
TCCTCCTTTATATTATTGGCCAGTTTACCTTCGTACCTCATTTTTCTCTGCGTATTTCCTTCATAGTAATCCTCTGTTCTTTAAAAGCTTCCCAGTCCTCCGTTTTCCCACTTATCTTTGCTATGTTATACTTATTCTCTTTTAACTTTATATGTTTCTTAACTTCCCTCGTCAGCCACGGCCACTCATGCCGTCTCCTAGGATCTTTCTTCCTTTTTGGAATGAACTGATCCTGCAACTTCTGCATTATACACAGAAATATCCACCATTGTTCCTCCACTGTCATCCCTGCTAAGGTATTGCATCTTTGAACTTTGGCCAGCTCCTCCCTCATAGCTCCATAGTTCCCTTTATTCAACAGAAATATTGTCACTTCTGATCATACCCTCTCCCTCTCAAATTACGGATTGAAGCTTATTGTATTATGGTCACTACTTCCCAATGGCTCCTTCACTTAGGGGTCCCTGACCAATTCTGGTTCATTGCACAATACCAGATCCAGAATTGCCTTCTCCCTGGTCGGGGAGGTAAAAGTAGAGTGATACAGGTAGATGCATGTTAACTGCTGCAAAACCAGACAAATGAATATGGTGAGAGTAAACAGTTGTGGGCAAGAAACAGAATATGATGACGTTAGCTCATATTCTAATCAATGTGTGAAAAGATAAACATTGGAGGTCCCACAAGGTTCATTGATTATTACTACACCACTCCTTCCCTTTTAATGTATGTGGACCAGCAATCCAGAACCTCGCGGCAATATTCTGGGGATGTAAGTTCACATTCTAATGCAGCAGATGATGGTGAAATTTGAATTTAGTGAAAAATCTGGAAAAGAAAGCTAGAGGTGAGCATGTAACCACTGTTGATCATTTTTGTTATGTAAAACAAAAAATGTTCACTAATGTCCCGTAGGGAAGAAAATCTGATCTTACCTGGTTTAACCCTGTATGTGACCTCAAATTCACATCAGTGTGGTTGACTCTTTAAATGTCCTTTGGACCTTAGCCAGCAGCCGGTGTATCCAGTGAACAAATGGCATGGATGGGGAAAAACATTAGTGACAATTTAACTGGAGTTAATTTTATGATGAAATTTGCTGATTAGCAAATTGACTAATACGACTGTACCCACAAACATTGGGTAATGTTACAGTTCCCCTCGACCAGCTTTTAAATCCATTCATGAGATATGGGCATTTGTGGCTGGGTGAGTATTTAGTGCCCATCTCCTAGTTGCTCTTGTATGTAGTGAATACCTACCTTCCTTAGTTCATTTTGTGTAAATAGCACCTGTGGTGTTTGGGAAGGAATTCCAGGATTTTTATCAAGCAACAATGAAGGAATAGCAAAATAGCTTTTAAAAAAAGTAGTTTTGAGGGTAACTCATGGCTTGTGGTGTTCCCTTGTATCTGCTGTTTTTCTAGATGATAGTGGTTTTGGGTTTGGAAGCTGCTGTCTGAGGAAACTTGGTGAATTCCTGCAGTAAATCTCGTAGATACTGCCGAATCTCTGTAATGCAGGCAGTGGATATTTGTAGATGTCGATTTAACTGTGAAGGCTGCTTTATCTTGGCAGATGGAATATAATTGTGGGGAAAATGTGAAGTTATGTACACTTTGGTGGGAAGAATAGAAAAGCTGCCTATTCAAATGGAGAAATGCTGAAATCTGCAGCGCAGGGATTTGGGAATCTTTGTGAATGAATCCTGCAAAGCTTGCATACAAATTCAGCAAGTAACAGGGAAGGCAAATTAAATATTGTCTGTTTATTTCAAAGGGAATGGAGTTTTTTTAAAAAAGATCTTGCTAAAACTATTGGGCCACAGTTCGAATTGTTTTGGTCACCATATCCATGGGAAGATACACTGACGTTAGAGGCATGACTAGTTTTTGATCCTGAGTGTGGAGGATTTTTCTTGAGGAAAGGTTGAGTTAGTGATTGGTGTTTAGAAAAATTAGGAGACCTTATTGAAACCTATATGGGATTCTTGGATGTGAAGAGGTTTTTATCCCCTCTTTGCAGTCTAGGACCAGAGGGCATTACCCATGAATAGGAGCTTGCCTATTTGAAACGGATGAGGAGGAATCTCTTCTGAGGAAAATGAGGTAGGGAATTCTTCCCCTGAATAGCTGTCAAGGCTGTGTCATTAAGTATATTTATGACTCAGAAGGCAAGTTGAATTTCTTACTAATTAAGGAGTCATGGGGAAATGGAAAGTGGAGTTTTAGTTATCAGTTGAGCCACAATCTCACTGGTGAAGCAGACTTGATGAACTAAATGGCCTACATTTGTTCTTGTTCTATGGAAGGTGTTAAACATTTGGGAGACAAGTGATGAGTTACATGTTTTAGGATTCCTAGCCTCTGGCTTCCTCTTTTTAGCCACAATACTTTATATGTAGACAAGCAGGAGGCTGGAAGAACACAGTAAGCCAGGCAGCATCAGGAGATGGAGAAAGGTGCTTAAATATGCCCTTTAGTTCCACCCTGGTGAAAAGACCAGTGTCTATTTATGCTATCAATGCCCCTCATGATTTTATAAGCTTCCAAGATCACCCCTCAACCTCTGCTCCAAAGAAAATAGCCCCAGCCTATTCAGCCTCTCCCTATAACTCACTTCCAAACCTGGCAGCGTTCTTGTAAATCTTTTCTGAACCCTTTCGAGTTCTGCAACGCTTTACAGCAGGGAGACCAGAATTGTGCACTTTTGTAACCATGTTCTATACAATCTCAGCATGACCTCCCAACTCCTATACTCCGTGCACTGACCAATAAAGGCAAGCATAACAAATGCTATCTTCACCGTACTGTCTACCTGGGACTCGATTTTCTCCACCCTTTGTCTTCTACCTTTTTGAGGCAGTTCTGTGTCCAAATGGCTAGTTCTCCCTCTATTCAATGTGATCTAACCTTGCTAGCCAGCTTACCATGAGGAGCCTTGTCGAGCAGCTTTTTTTTAAGTCCATGCAGATCATGTCCACCACTCTGCTTTCATCAATCCCCTTTTTGTAATTTCTTCAAAAACAAACTCCATCAAGTTTGTGCATGCGAAATCATGACTCACCAAGCCAGGTTGACTATCCCTAATCATGATTAGTTCTGCACCAAAACTCCTGATGAAGGGCTTTTGCCCGAAACGTCTATTCTCTTGCTCCTTGGATGCTGCCTGACCTGTGCTCTTCCAGCACCCCACTCTCTACTCTGATCTCCAACATCTGCAGTCCTCACTTCATTCCTAATCAGCCCTTCCTTTTCCAAATATGTTTAAATCCTGTCCCTCAGGATCCCCTCCAACAACTTGCCCACTGATGTCAGCCTCATGAATCAAGGTCCTTCAGATTTGAAGATTGTTGCAAATGTTCAGCCGCCTTCTTTTTACACTGACATGTTGCGTTTCCCCATCACTGAAGGTGGGGATATTTGTGGACCTTCCTCCTCCAGTGAACTGTTTAATTCTTCACCATCGTTCACCGTTGAATGTGAGGTATGTCAGAGCTTGCATCTATCTAATCTGTTGGTTGTTGGATCACTTAGCCCTATCTATCACTTGCTTATGCTATTTACATGTAAATAGTCCTGTAGCTTCAGTAGGTGTTTATCGTATTTATATGTATGTCTAATGCTACTGTTAGTATTCCCAACTATAATCTGAAACAGTTGATCACTGGTCTGATGGTTGTTAAACTTGGGTGGGGAGCATACTTGACCATAGGGTTGAAGAGTGTGTTGGAGTGTATTGCTGCTGATGTCCCACAGTACATCATGGAGCCCAGTCTGTAATTGTTAGATCTGTTTGAAATCCCTTTAAAAATAGTGTAGTGCCTCAACATTATGGAGGATATACTCAATGTGAAGGTAAAACTTTGACCCAAAAGGACTGTGAGATGGTCACTTATGTTGAGACAGTCATGGGTAGATTATCTGTGATTAACTGTTTCTTGCCCTCTTGGTTGCTCCCCACCTTCTGCATGTCTTTCAGCACTCAAAATACAAGGACATGTGAATAAAATTGCAGAATGACAATATTCGCAAAAATTTAAACATTTTACAATTTGGGGTAGTAAATAAGTTGCAGGTAAAAATAGTAAATTTTATACAGGAGCAAAGAGATCTTGCACCTTTTTTCATTTGTTTACGGGATATGGCATTTGTGTGTAAACCAGCATTTATTGCCCATTCCCACTTGTCTAGACTGGGGTGTGGGTCTGAAATCGCAGGTAGGCTAGACCAGGTCAGGATGACAGATTTCCTTTCTTTCAAAGGACCGTAGTGAATCGGGTAAGTGTTTTTGACAATCTGCATTTATGTGGTCACCATGGACTTTTTTATATTGAATTCAAATTTCACCATCCAACGTGGGCTAGTAATTCAAAACTCCAGTAAGATTACCACATTACTGCCTCCCCTACACAAATCACTAATACAATAAAGGTTTAATGTAGTTTGTTTATATTTTATAAACAAGAGATATTATGGCATTTTATCTCTAGAGGAGTTGAATTGACGAATTGACAAGCAAACAAGTTATGCTGAGCTTGTTTTGAAACTGAATTAGATCTATACAGCATGTGATAACCAGTCTTACTATTGTGTAAGATTGTGGAAGCAGTGGACTGGTGCCTAAAATATGCAAGTGTTATACTGGACTCAAAGTATTACCAATCGGTGACAAATGAAGGAGCACCAGAATCTCTCTTCGAACTGCATAGTGTTTGGCAAAAGTTGGGAAATGGGATTTGAACTGATAATCCTATTAAGGAGCTCACTAGCTAAGGTGTGGTGGCTTCTTGTTATAATTTGTGTCCAAATTGGTGATTTGCTATTATTTTCAACGTTAACTTGTATCCACTTGGCAAACAGTACACCATAACCACACATTGAGGTTGGTTTTAATTTTATAACTTTAATTGCACCTGTGTAGTATCTCTAATTTTAAAGAACATATATACAAACAGCTTTCTTTATGAATATCTGGTAGCATTATTCTTTTGTGGGTAGAGAAGGCATCCTTGTAATTTGCTTTGTAAGCTGTGATTTGAGAAAGATGCTATGATTTTGAGTGCGTTAAAGGTCAGGCGTGCCCCTCTAACTTAAGAACTAGTGAAATGTTACAGAGACCTTTTTTTAATCTGTTGGTATTGCATTGCCCAAGTTGTAAACAATATATGATACTACTAACTCCCAAATGTCACCTTTTTTATTCTAACTTCCCAGCCATCTGTGACAGGATGGATTATTTTTGTATAGGCTGAATGGACTGGGGCTATTTTTCCCTTGGGTGCTACAGACTGAGGGATGATCTTCTAGAGATTTGAGGTTGAGGGGCATGGATGAAGTGGAGAGTCCATAACTAGAGGGAATAGGTTTAAGGTGAGAGGGTAAAGGGACAACATTTTCATGCAGATGGTGGTGTGTGTCTGCAATGCCAGAGGCTGGAAGGGTTTAGAGAGATATAGGCCAAATGCTGACAAATGGAACTAGATAAATTTAGGACATCTGTTTGGCATGGAAGAGTTGGACTGATGGGTCTGTTTCTGTGCTGTATATTAAAAGTGCTAATGTAAAATTCTGCTTTGAGTAATACAGCAGAAGAGCATTCTTTAAATAGTCTTGAGGTCACTTGAAATTGTCTGAATCCATTCTATACTTAAAGTCTTCAGTGCAGGTTTGTGTGCTAACATCCATTGTGGTTTTTACAAAAACCGAAATTGCTGGAAGAAGCTTGCAGGTCTGTGAGCATCTGTGGAAGAAAAAAAGTTAACATTTTGAGTCCAGTGATCCTCCTTTTAACATTCTGTTCCAGGTTTGTTTCAGGTCTTCAGCACTTGCAGTTTTTATTCAAACATGATTTTGAAGTAGGCTTACTGTGGCTTGAATAAGCACACTATTTAGTTAGTAACTTGATCATTACTAATTCTTTGAAAATTTCTTTTTCAGTATCCATATGCATTTGGACTACTCCTGGCTTCAAGCTGGTGTATCCTTGTTTGCCTCAGCCGACTGTACATGGGGATGCATTCTATTCTGGTGAGTAAATCATGATTTTGAATTATATTACTTTTTTGATTGGAGCTATTGACAAGTTTTTTTTTGAAGTTTTAAAATTTCAAAAGTGACATCTTGGCATTGCAACAGCATTGGTGTTCTATACTGGAAGCCTACAAACAACGTCTGTCTTTGTTCACGTGCTAAAATCTACTGTCCTTGGAAATGCACACTTCGAACATTTGAAGTCTACTATTGGTCTGTAAAATGGTAATGTTGGTGCTCTTTGAAAATGAAATAAAAATTGATTTATTTTTAAGTCAGACCTATAACAATTTAATTTTCTAATTTTACATAATGTTTCTCTTTCCATTTCTCCATTCTGTGGAAAATCAGTTGATACTGTGTACACTCATGTACACCGCAATAGGGCACTGAAGCTTTCTCTGATCTGGAAAAACTCCGCATTAGCTGGGTTCGACTCTGAGCATATTTATAGCCCGTTTGATTCACTGTTTCCTGTAATCATTAGCATCAACGACATTGTAACTTTGACAACCGTGTGAAAGTAGGGTTTCGTCAAATTACTGATGCAGTGCCAAGACATTGTTGACAACTGTAGTATGCTGTCACTGTTACATTCTAGACTGGTACTGTTTTAAAAGTAAGCACACACATACATTTCAGCTTATGTATTCAAATCTAGGGTTAATAGTTTCAAAATTGTCAATTTTTTTGGCCTGTATGTGATGTGGATTTGGCTGTTGGCATTCTGACATTTTCACACTGAAAACCTGCATCACTCCGTCTTCCACACAACCTGGAAAAGTAGCTTGAGCAATCATTTTAAGGCTTCCTCTTCATTTTCTTACCTGCATAATGATACAGCAGAATGACCTGTAGTATTGTAACATGTGTTTCATTAACATGAATTTGCTATAACGCTATTGGCAAATTGGGGACGCTGTTTCTAAATGAACTTTTAAAACGTGTTGGCTGTAACACAATTACATCACCAACATCTTTTAAATGCCATTTCTAAAGCATGATTTTTCTATACTGCATAGTTGCACAAGAATGCAACAAAGCTTTGATGTTGGCAAATATATCTAGCTTTGTAAAACGAGCATTTTTATGTTGCTGCAAATCATCATTAATGGGTGTGGTTATAAAGTCACAGACTCATACAGCATGGAAATAGATCCTTTTTGATCCAACCAGTCCACGCCAAATATGGTGGGCGGCACGGTGGCACAGTGGTTAGCACTGCTGCCTCGCAGCGCCAGAGACCCGGGTTCAATTCCCGACTCAGGCGACTGACTGTGTGGAGTTTGCACGTTCTCCCCGTGTCTGCGTGGGTTTCCTCCGGGTGCTCCGGTTTCCTCCCACAGTCACAAAGATGTGCAGGTTAGGTGAATTGGTCATACTAAATTGCCCGTAGTGTTAGGTAAGGGGTAAATGTAGGGGTATGGGTGGGTTTCGCTTCGGCGGGTCGGTGTGGACTTGTTGGGCCGAAGGGCCTGTTTCCACACTGTAATCTAATCTAATCACTATGTTCCCAGCCTAAACTAGTCTTTTGCCTTTTAGGACCCTGCAACCACAGGATTAACATTGATTTCACCAATTTCCTGATCTCCCCCGGCCAACCTTTTGTCTTTTATCCCAATTCGAACCCTCCAACTTGGCACTGTCCTCCTGACCACGCACGCACGCGCGCACACGCATGCGCGCGCACGCACACACACACACCTTGGATGCTGTGCTTTTCCAGCACTACACCCTAGACTCTCTGATCTCCAGTGTCTGCAGTCCCTACTTTCTCCCAACCTAAACTAGTTCTACCTGCCTGCGCTTAGCCTGTATCCCTCCACAGCCTTTCCTATTTGTGAACTTATCCAAATGTCTTTTAAACGTTGTAACTGTACCTTTGTCAAGTTTGAACATAATTGGGGTGAAACCATGAAGGGATCTAAACATATGACTTTTAAATTTAGCATTTAATAGAACTAGGAGCCATTGTTGAGCGAGAATTGCTTGAAGCATGGCACTCCAACTGGAATTCTATCAACAAACACACTGATTTGGATCCCATTTACACACACCCTCCCCTTGGGAAAATAACATGAAATGACATCAGCAGCCCAAGGAAACTTAAACACACATAAATAAAACACAGGCCAAACCACCAGTGCTTCACCATAGGCTCACTGATGATGTTACCTAATATGGTGACAAAACTTCAGAAAACAACCTTCCAGCTCACCAAGCAAACCTTCATCCACAACAACACCATATAAGATACAACTAGGTATAAATCAAACAAATTGAGTCTGCCATACAATGAACTGTAGAGTTGGATAAGGAAACCACCAATCCAACAAATTTAAAATCTACAGAAGAGCAAATCCTTTTTTTTTTTTCAAAACCAGGAGTGACAGACCAGTGAAAGACGTATCACTGGAGTTGGTTATAGAATGTGTGCATGCCAGAGCCACTGCATTGTCATTTGCCTTTGATGCAAACGTGGTGGCATTTCTTCTGGTCAAAGTGATAGCCTGAGAGTAATTAAAAGTTTTTTTTTTTTTTTTTTTGTTTTGATTTAAAATGTAAACTGATTGCCCTTTATTCTAGGGGACATCAGTGAAGAGGGAGTCTGTGATTTCCTCTTCACTTTTCTGCTAACTACTAACATACAGTCTTCCTTTCAAAATAACAGGGCCTTAAAGTATCTTTAGACTACATTGTGATCTTGTAGAGTAATATTATTGACATTAGGCACAATGTTATAGTGTAAACAATATTTTTTTTAGTGTTTGCCTTTCACTTGGGTTGGGCCAGCAAGTATTTTAAGGGATAACTTTTGACTGCAACATTATTGAATTACCTCTTTTTGTGGTCATTTATTTCTGACCACATTAGTTATTCACTTTGCTTGTTGCTACATGGGGTCCAGTTCCAAGATTTAGTCCCACTGGGAAATCCAGTGTTGTGATTTTGTTTTTAGTAGATTTGATTAGAGATGTCATGTGTAATTGTACAAAAACCAGAGGAAAGGTAAGCACAATGCAGATTTAGGGAGCTTGGTCTCCTCTTTTGATTTGATTTTAAAGCAGTTTTAACAGTTTTAAAAGCATACATGCCCTTCCTTTTTTTTTAAATATGGAATTATTTTGGAGAAGGGTAGGATATGCAGGTAATCTGTATAATCTCCAATGCCAGTGACTTTGACATCAAGAACATCTTATTAATACTTAACATTCCTGTGTTTTTCATATGATAATACTTTAAATCTCATAAGCTTTCATTGTTGTGGGCAGGTTAGACTTAGTTTAATGCTGCAAACACTGACAAGTAGAATGACTGCAGTGAAGCCACTGTTCTTTAACAGTGCACTTAATTTTGACCTGCTGAAACTTGTCTGCCTCAGTTCCATGCTATCATGGACTTTATCCATCATTCTCACTCAAACTTCATTTGATGACATAGTCTGTCTTTCTGTTGTCTATCCTATTTGTCTCTACCACTCCATACTGGTGAAAACTGTTAGACAAACTCAGGTCTGGCAGCATCTGTGGAGTGAGGAAAAACTTTACGATCTGAGTTATACCAGACTTGAAATGTTAACTTTGTTTCTGAAATGTTAATTTTGTTTCTGTCTCCACTGATGCTGCCAGACATACTGACTGTCCCCTGCATTATGTTTCAGATTTCCAGTATCTGCAGCATTTTGTTTATGGTACATTCACCCCTCTTCACAACTTTTAACATCTGTCTACTATCATAACCCTCTTTATGCATTCATTTACGTATTTATTTCTGTCATTTTAATCAACCTATTCGAATGTATAATGACCTCTTGAAACAGGTGGGACATGAACCCAGCCAATCTAGCCTAGAGGTAGGGACACTTCCATAATGTCGTCATAAGGTGCTTTTTTTTTTCCTCTGGTCCAGTTTTCCCCTGAAATGCAACTATTCTGTTTTATTCAACCATTCCTGTGGTGCAAAGTTTTACCTTGCCATAGGGTGAAGATGCTTTTTCTGAATTATCTATTGGATTTTCTGATGACTGTCTACGTTAAGTTCGATCTCACATGAGGCAACACAACTTTCTGTGTCCACTCTGTCATTACAATTAAAAGCCATTGTTAGGTTACTCCCTGAGCCACTGCCTCAACAAGAGAATTAAAAATCGCACAACACCAGGTTATACTCCAGCAGATTTATTTGGAAGTACAAGCATGGAGTGTGCTCCTTCATTTAGGTAGCTACCTAACCAAAAACTTTGTACTTGCAAATAAACCTGCCGGACTATAAACTAATGTTGTGATTTTTTAACTTTGTCCACCCCGATCCAACATCAACACCTGCACATCACATCACATGGTTTACAAGAGGGAAGAAACTCGGCCTGTCACTTTTATTTCTTTCTATACTAATACAGATCTGGTATCATGGTTTGTTATCACTCTATATCTCTTCTCGGTCCCCCTACATCCTCTATGCAACATAGCAACCAATATAGTGCACAGGATAATAAATGTGGTTCGATACAGTTTCAATATAACTTTCAATTCTATCTCTCTAAATCTTTGCACTTGGTTTGCTTTTCTTTACCCTGGACCCTTTTTTGGCAATTTTAATAAATTAGCTGTGTATTTATGCTCCAGGATTCTTTTCTTCCTCCTCCATATCAACACCATTACTTTTAAAGTAATGTGTGACTTCTCCATTCTTCCTATGGAATATGTACAAAACAAATTTGTACATTTGTACATTAGGGATTTTTAGCGCTCTCATCCTCTGGATGCAATCTGTCCAGCATGTGCATATCCTATGTTTCCCAGAATTAGTGTTGATGCCTCCAGAATCTCTCTCCCTCTCTCCTGTCATCACTTCAAACATGCATTCAGCTGTTCTCTTATGTTGCTAATTTTGCTAGCATGTGGTACTGTACATAATCCTGTGCATTAAATTCATTTTGGGATCCTGTTTTGAGTTTATTCACTACTCCTTAGGCCTCATCCCTCTTTATACTCCTCTTGTTATTGATGTCGACTGTGATGTCTGTCTGGATATTCATCCTCCCCCTTCAGAATGTTTTGTTAGGTTCCCTTCTTGAGCTTACATGCTTGATTCAACTGCAATACTCCAACTTCTGTGAACAGCCACGATTTATTTAAGCAATTACAAGCTTTTGGAGGATCACTTAACACTCTTAGTGACGCTTGCAGAGCGTGTCAAGTGAGGCTTCCTGAACAAGAGAATCACTCTCCCTTTAGACAGGGTTTTGTATCCCAGTCAGTCATGATGCACGACACAACCCCCTGCCACTCCATAGTCACACTCCAAAAGCAATGTGAAGTGATTAGGTTGCTCCTCGAGGCGGTCTGTGACTTGGGCCGCTCCTCAAACTGCAGCATTTAGAGTATGATTTAGATTGTCACATCTGAAAAAGGTGCTGCCAGCTTATTCCTAGGAATCTCAGCCAGTATTTAGTCAAGTTATTGACACAACATACAGTGATTGATTGATTGACAACTAGGAATTACTAGTTCATGCAGTATGTAGGATCCCCAGGATCTTCCCATGTGGAAACGTGTTCACCAGTAAAGTTCTTAAATCCACAGTCTTTAGTGACCACTCCACCCCCTCCAAGTTGAGTGGTAACAAGCCAGTTATCCAAAATCTCCTTCTGTAAAGTTCAACCTGTAAACAAAATACAGTCTAGCAGGGTTTGGTTCTGTTGTGTACAGTGGATAAGGACTCCGGCCTCTGGAGATGCAAGGATCAGTGCTGTTCCTGCAAGGCCTTTTGGAGTTCCATGCAGTGAAGTGTGCTCCCAATGCAGGGTGCATATATGTGGGGTTAGGTGTAGCCATCAGTTTTGCTTTTGGCCATCTTCATGTTCATCTTTGCAGATTCCAACCAGAAAGTATGGATTTTCAGGATCAAATTAAATGCTGTTTAATGCAGTCTTTGCTTCTGCTCGCACTTTGCTGTGCAAAGAAGAGAAGGCGAAACTCGTGTGGTTTAATATCCAGAGGAAGGCCACTGACCAGCATATGGATCTCCTCTTCATGGTTGTTAACTTCTGTTTTTGTGCTCATGACTGGGCAGCTGATTGAATTTGTTGTGTCCCCCTATTCTGGGTAGGAGTGGTTGGCAGAATGGGGGACAATATGTTCCAGTGTCAATTGTCTATCAGGAGTGCTGAGCAAGGTTCCCAGGAATGTGATTTGGCGCTCATTATTGGCAGACCAGACATGTCAGGAGGTACCTCTGACTTTATTCCCATTTGATAGTCCAGCTTGGCGTTTCAACCCCGACTCCTTATTTTGCCTGCTCTTCTCTTCTCCATTTAACCTCAACACTGACTCTTCAGCACTTCCCAAAACCTAGGGTTTCCTATGTCTCACACTCAACTCACATCAAAAAGAGGGATTAATTCTCCCAGCTGGCCTGTTTAGATTTATTTGTTATTTTCTCAGCAGTCTTTCTCCCTGTGGATATTAAATCTTTCCATTTAGTCCTCAAATTACGTTTCCAAATTGCTTCCTCTGCTTTTAAACCTATATCTATGTTCCAAGTGCCTCCCATTGGCCATTTTTCATTTCCCAACTTTTTACTTAAGGATCCTGACTGGCGCCTGAACCGTTCCTCATTTTGGGGGTCATCCCGGCATAACTGATACAAAGCGGTTCTGACACCAGACTTGTCAAACGTCTGTGCCATTTTCTTTAAAGTCTCAACTTCCTAACTTCTCTCTGTACACTAGTTCAGAGTCCTCAGTCTCCACACTCACTCCAAGGTCCTGACCTTCACTGGGGGATTTCCCCGCTTAGACTGGCTAAGGCAGAGTGATTGTCTCAATCACAATAGTTATCCTTTTTTATCTTATGTACTATATTCCGGGGCCTCATTCTGTTATTAAGGACTCTTAACCTCCGAATTCCAGGGATACTGTATCCTCCCTGGAATGAACTGGTCTGTGTACAAGTATGTAAGTTAGCTCAGAGGTTCCATCACTAGAGTCCTAGGAGATGAGGGGTCAACTGAGTGAAAGGTGAGTGAGAGATCAAGGTAAATCTTACCTAGTTAGCCCATCCATCTCCTGTTACCATCACACGAGCGATCACTTACTCAGTCCACCTAGAAGCTCCCTAATATGTTGGAATCCCACTCGTCGCCAAATGTGAAGTTCCCTTGAGATTCTTACATGCTTGATGCAACTTCAGGATGCCAATTTCTTTGAACAGCCATGATTTTATTTCAGCAAGTACAAGTTTTTGGAGGATCACTTAACGCTCTGCAAGCATCTCGAAGAGTGTGTGTCAAGTAAGGCTCCCTGAACAAGGGAACCATCCTCCCCTTTTTTTAATACAAGGTTTTATATCTGTCAGTCATGCATGCAGGACAAGCCACCCCCACCCACCACTTTTTTTCCCCCCATAGTCACATGCCACAAAAAAACCATGTATGGTTAGGTTATTCCTTAAACTGCAGCATTTAGAGTATGATTTAGATTGTCACGTCCTGCCTGCAAGACAGAATCCGCCCCCCACTCCAGCACATCCAATTTCTTATTTCAGCAGAACAAACTAACTCTAACATCTCAATATGGCCTGTCGCCTAGTCAGTGACAGTCATGACCCTGGTAGAAGGAATAAAATGTCCCATTCTGGTGTCATGGATGCAGCTGCAGAAATATCTATCTCTTCCCCTTTATGATAGAATAACAATTGTACTCCCCTTTTTCCCTTGTAGTGTCTCTTGGTTTCTCAGGGAGATGAAACCTCTCCCATAGCACATACAAAACAGATTCTCTGGGGGGGGGTGTGAAGATAAATAACAGCCTTGCACTACCTGTCTAGTACTTTCACTGATGATTATCTGTTCTGCCTGCAGCTTTGTGGATGCTCCAGTGATTCTAGATACTGCTTCTGATCCAAAATGCAGGGCTGCAGCTGAAAATTTCATGCACGTGGAAGTGGCCCGAACTTAACAAATTGTACAGTAGGAGCATTACACGTGAATAGTCTGGAGTCATTTGAAGAATGGCAGATTCCTTTCCTAACGCAACAATCAACATTTACTTTCTGGTTGTTATTAGAATCTTGATTCCAGATTGTTTTAAAAATTAAGTTCACACTCTACTAGCTGCCATGGTGGGATTCAAACCTGGGGACCCAGAACATTACCTGGGTTTCTGGATTAATTGTCAGCAATCATATCATTAGACCACCACCTCCTTTCTACTTAAATACTACTAAATCTAAATCAAACACCAAATGCAGCTGCTGTATAACCAATCAATTCTCAGCTTTCCTGTGTGTGACAGCTTTTTTTCCCCTCAGTTGGGACAGCTGCCAAGTCAGGTCTGACTCTGCATTGCTGTTTCTCTCTCTGACTGCAAGTAAGTCTCTCCCACTTTTAAAAAATAAAACTTCAGATTGGTCAAATGTGATTTCCCCTTCATAAATCCATGTTGCCAATGACCACTCATGCAATTATCTTCTAAATATCCAGTAGTCATATACTATATAATAGATTCTAATATTTTCCATACCACAACAATCTTTGTGTATCTTGCTATTTTACTACTTTTATTCTCTCTTCCTTATTAGTAGTATGTCCAGCTTAACAGGCCTGTTGTTTGCAATTTTCTCTCTTGCTTAAGCAGTAAGGTTACATTTGTAACTGCATTCACTCTCTGTACTCATCTCTTTCAATGCTGCTTAGCACGATGGTTATTTGTGTTCTGAGGATTGTTTAAAGTTTACTTCACTTAACGTTTCCAATATTAACAATCTCTCACTAGGTCCTTGGATTTTAATTATTTCAGGCAGGCTTGTTTTCCATTTCTCTATTTGCTATTTTAAATTAACTAAACTGGATTCTCTGAAATGGAGTTGCATTTGTCTTTGTTAATCTGTTTCCCTTTTTGTTTTACTTTTTGTTTTTGAAGCTTTTACAATCTGTGTTCTTGCTATTTTAAACTCCATTCTTTATTAATTGTCTGTCTTCCTCTTGAATTCTGCAATTCTCTCTTAATTCTCAGGTTTACCTTTTTTTTTTTGCAACTTTGTAAACCCCTCCCTTGTGATATTTTATTCAACTTTGTTCACCACAGCACTCTGGTTTTTCCTGTTGGTTATTTTTGCCTTGTAGAAATTTATTCTAAAGAGGATTTCAGTTGAAAAATCAATTGTTGAGATCCTATGCAAATTATCCCTATGCATCATTTGGCTAGTGGCCTTTAAATGGAATACATTTACAACTATTTTATTTATAATTGCTTCAATGAGGCAGCAAAACCCAAAGTGCTGCTTTGGTGTACTATAAAGCAATAAGGAGACAATAGAGCAAATGACTAGTTGAACAAACCTAATTTCAACAAAAAAAAAATCTTCTTTAGGGAAGAATGCACAGCCTAGACCCTTGACAGCTGAAGGCATGAATACCAATCGTGGGGAAAGTAGGAGCTGGAGTAGACTATTCAGTATGGTCATGGCAAATCCTCCATCTCTGTGCCATACTCCCACTTGCTTCCCTTTATCGGGGCAAAAAGGTTGAAATATTTGGTCATTGGTTGGTTGATGTTGTAGTTTGTGAATCTTGCTTTTTGAGATGTGGTCAGATGCTTTATTTGAATTCCCTCATTAACTTTTTCTATTTTCTAATAGGATGTCATTGCTGGTGTGCTTTATAGCATCTTGATCCTGATCATCTTCCACCCAGCTTTGGACATAATTGACAACTTCAACTTGACCTACAAGTATGCTCCTTTATTCATCATCAGCCTTCACTTAGGAATGGGACTCTTTTCATTTACCCTCGACACGTGGAGCACATCCCGTGGTGACACTGCTGAAATTCTAGGCACTGGCGCAGGTATCGCTTGTGCCTCTCATTTCAATCACATGTTTGGCATATTACCAGACCCTCCTCTTGATGCTCTGCCGTTTTCTCCCCCAGTAATCTCAGTTAACCTTATTGCAAGAGCATTTTTACGTTTTGTCATTGGCGTAATTGTTCTGTTACTAACCAGAGCAGTGCTAAAAGCATGCACTATCCCGCTGGCCTGCAAGATATTCCGTATTCCATGCACTGACATCCGCCAGGCACGTAAGAGAATGGAGGTGGAACTTCCCTATCGTTACATGACATATGGAATGGTAGGATTTGTGGCACTCTTTCTGGTTCCCTCCTTATTTAATTACCTGAATCTCTCTTGATGGGAGGAAAGGGTCCTTTTGACAGAGCCATTAATTGCAAGCTGGAATGCTAGATTTTAGACGGCAAGTTCCAGATCGGTTGCTTGTTCTGCCTGAACCCTTAAGCAGACCTCTGTTTGGCCACATTCACTTTCAGGCAACTAACTGCAGGTGTAAGTTAAGATATGATCACTTTTGAAGAAGTTGGTGGTTTTTTCCTATATCCATGTGGAAGATTTGAGACTCTTCTGAAGTCCACACAAGGAGCTGAAGACCATAAAAGGAGAAGGAAATCTAAATGGTTATGAAAATGCTTATGAATAAAGATCCTGCAAAAGCTTATTTAAATCTGTGCAGAATGAGTACAAGTATAATAAATGACTGAAGTTTCAGGTATCTAACAATTTATTCAATTGTGCCTTTTTAGTTTTATTGAATGAGAATTGCTGCAGTTTCACCAATGGTTATCATTAATTTTAATTGCCTCAGATGATGAGTTGTGCAACGTTTTGACATTCCATTGCTGTTTTAGTCTGTAATTTAAGTTTGGGTCACGGTCCTAATTTGCAACTGAAAGATACCTTCTAAGTGCTGCAATTTAAGAATTTTTTTTTAATCAGAGCACTGATTTTTTTTTTTTAAACTTTCTCTTTCCTAATTTTAGTTAGTCACATTGTTTTAAATGGGGTGTTTGTGCACAAAAACACTCATTTGAAATCCTTGACACTCTGTTTATTGTTTAGATTTTCAACCTGAGGTGATATAGTTAAATCTGATTACTTATGCCCCACATTTTAGACACCACATAGGATTGGACACCTGATCAAATGAAGTACTGACAACTAAAAGTTTTATTTCCCCAGTTGAAAGTTGAATCTCGTTCACTTCAACTGTCTCTGAAGACACAAACCAATGTAACATTACAAATTTCTTGCAACCATGAAAGGATTGTCCATGTGCTAAGTCTCTTCTGTGTTCTGAACTCTGTCAAAAGAGAAGGTACTGCAATCTGTTAAATGCTTCCAAGATGTTGGAAAATTGCATCTTTTGCGGTGAATTAATGATAAAGCAATAGCTTGATAAATGTAGGTCTTGCAGACTGGTGGGAGACATTTCGGTATTAAGGGAGAAGCTCCAAATTTGAGATTAGACATAACTGCATAGGTTCCTACATTGATAAGAAAGTGAGGTCTGCAGATGCTGGAGATCAGAGCTGGAAATGTGTTGCTGGAAAAGCGCAGCAGGTCAGGCAGCATCCAGGGAACAGGAGAATCGACGTTTCGGGCATAAGCCCTTCTCCTGTTCCCTGGATGCTGCCTGACCTGCGCTTTCCCAGCAACACATTTCCAGCTCCTACATTGATAACCACTTTGTGTACAATACTAAACAATTTAGTGATTTCCTCCACTAAAATAAACCATGGTATATATTTTTTTTCCCTGCATGGCTCTTGCAGCTTTGCCCTATATGTAATGATGAATCTACTACCATGTATGAGGAAACTATTAAAGTACTATTCTGATTTCTTTAGTTCTTGATTTGTATTTGCACTGACATGTTACGAAGGATATGAAAGCTGACTTTATTTGAAAGCTGTTCAATAAGTGGACCATCTTGTCTTTTTCAAGATTGGGGGGAGATTACGTTTAATCTTTTCCTGCAGTTTAAACCTTTCCCAAAAAGATAACATGCTCAGACAAGAAATTTCCTGTTTTTCAGTGCATCTGTTTCTCAGTACCAGTGTTTTGCACAGTTTGTCACCTGAGGTGACAGTGTTGCTTTTTAGTAGTTTGTGAATGTGGAATGGGTGACATGTGTAACCATTGATAATTCTTACAGGAACTCACTGTATGTGAGAGTACACAACATTAATCACTACCATACCGTTATGACAAAGTTGATTTTTATCTATAGAATGAACATTTTTTGTTTCCTATGCTCATTGCCTTATTCCTTGTAGCAGAAAGCCCAACAGGAAGAATGAACAGAACTAGCATAACATTTTGCGCACACAAATGTGTGGAGGAATTGCTGGTTGTATTTAATATTCATATTACCTGCAGTATTCCATGTCACTCTGAAGACTGACCACGACTATAACTGTTTTTTAACTGACCACAAAATTTCAATTTGTTCTTGTCTTAAAAATCAGGCATTCCAATGTCACCTCCTATGAAATCTTTTGCATCATCTGCACTTTTTACTGTGGGATGTATAATTGTTATCTAGTTGAACACACTGCAAAGATCCTGGTTTTTAAAAACATGTAGCTACAGTTTTGTTGCTGAGAAAAATACCCTTCTTTCTGTTGAAAGTTTTTTTCTTAAATCATTTTAAGATTGCAAACATTTATCAAATTTTCTTGTATCATACTTTGTCTTTTTCTGAAATGATATCAGGCTCTGCATTCATGGAATTAATGAAAACAGAACTGTGATGTGCTGTAGGCAAGTTTTACATCTTGCAAGAGAGGGAGTGTCCTGTGGATCATGTGATTGACCAGAAAAGTTTCTTATGAAAAAATCAATCAGTGTCTCTGGATATTCCTCCCATTGGGCTTTCAGCTTTCTGGATTATACAGTATTGATGTACAGATTGAAGATTGACTTGTGTTAAACTACTTCTGGAGTTTTAATGTAAAAAGTGTCACTCCTGTACTTGATGAAATAGTACTTTTTAAAATTTGTATAATTTATCTTGGGACAGTAAATCTTATTCAAACTATGTAATTCTTCTAAGCATGGGCATGAAAAAGATTCTACTGAACCTGATTGGTTGTTTACATTTTATTTTTAAAAATCCAATTTCAAATTTATTTTGAGATGAATCTTATTTTACCTTGCTAGAAATAGCGAGGTTGGTTACTTCTATATTTCAGCAGTATTCCATGGTATTACACTTGTCTTTTATTCTATTCCATTACACTTTGCATAGAGATGTAAATTCACTGTCATTGATATTCCCGAGGTAAAAATATTGATGTAACATGGAGATGGGATAGGCAAAATTAGTTAATACATTTTGTTCTCAAAAGTACCATTTTTGTGGAAATCCAATTATCCCATAGCATTTAGTACTTGGCTAAAACCATCTAAATCTTTTATACAAGATGTCAGCAGATCTCACTACAGTGAGACCACTAACCAACCATGCTGCAATACTTTGTTGAATTGTATGGAACATTTGGTGAAGTGGGATGTACTTTGGTTGGAGTCTGAAAGTTTTTTTTAACTTTGAATTAGCTTTTGTTTTATTATTTAGCATCACTACTTATTTCTCCTCTATCCCACCTCCCCCATCCCCACCCCCACCCCACTCATCCATCCTTACCTTTTGCACCTGTGCATGCATATATATTACACGCATAGTCCTTGGAAATGTTTAAACTATATTTTATGGTTTTTCACTTTTTTTTTGTGTGTGAAGTTTTGATAGTGATAGCAGATGCATTAGGAAACTTCTGACCTACTGCAAAGGTATCTTTCCCTTGTATAACTTCCTGCATAACTTAAGTAGACAAAATGAAGGATGACAAATTTATTCTTGTGCAGACATAGCTGAATGTCCTGGATTTTGACTATTGTTTTCACTTCCTTTGCCAGTGACCTCTCTGGGGTTAAACAGTCTGTCAGAAATTCAAAAGTCTTTTGAACCTACCCCTGCCAAGTTACTTACCTGATTTTGGGTGGTTTCATGAGCATTGACATTTATCTTGATGTCACTGATGTTAAAGAAGGGAAAATTGGCTTGCATTCATTATGTTGAGCATTACTGAGATGCATGCGTGGAGCTTGGTAATGATCAGTCCTGATTGTGATGCAGACTGGTCTGTATGATTTGACCAGGGGTAATCTGATGCACTAATATTCTCCCAAATATTACATAGTGCATCTCCCACTATCCTGATACTCTGAGAAAGCCTAAAGAGCAAATTGTGCATTGTTGCCTCTGTAAAAGTATTTTTTTTTTGTTGTTTTGGATCAATACTGCAAAGGCTAATTCTTTTTTAAGCAAGGATCTTCCAAAGGGGCATATGCTGATTTCTGTCATGTGTTGAACACTCTTGTCAGCTCATAGCATAAAATTATGAATGTGATACATAACATTAAAGTTCAAAAAAATCATCATTTTATGAAACATTGGTGTACTTGAATAGGAGTTTTTTTGTTCAGCCCTTACTGTTGATGATTTGATTTATGGAAAACCAGTTTAAATGTGGACTGTTGGTTTTAAAGTAAGAATAAATGTTATGTAAAACTACACTTCAAACTATATATAAACAATATAATCATTCTAAGCATGGAACTTTTGTGGTCCAATAATCCCATTGGTAGATTTCCCTCCCTCTTTATTCCACACATCTCTAAGTGAGGCTTGTTGGTTTCATGCCAGACAAGATTTTTAATTATTATTTTTTGAATGGTATGACAAAAGTAGATCCCTGTAACTTTTTTTAAAAATGCATTCTAGATTGATGGAACATTAATGCAAAAGTGAGTTTCACCATTTTAATAAGTCATCTCCCTTTTCAGTGCTGAACAATCTAATGCATCCTTCTATTTACACAAAAAAGCATGCGTCACTGAAAAATGAAAGTGCAGTTAGAGAACTGTGAAGCCATAGTGTTTCTTAACCCTTTATGGGATAAACCAAATACAATTCAAGTTTTTAATTAATTATTTTCTAAAAATTCCTAAAAGGGTTAAAAAATATTGAGTAAAATGGCTTTTTTGTTAAAGTACTAAATGCAGTTCCATAGGTATCAAAAGGATTAGTTGTTTTTCCTGAAGTTAAATCTATTGGTCATTAACAGTGCACGATCTGACTGTTCGTCCAATAATTTGGCTTCCATAACTTCCACATACACATGAATTGCCAATTTGTTGAAACTATATGGATGTTCTGCTGCACCTAATTGGCTCTGTGCAAGTACTGTGCACATGGAGGTGGCAGATGCAAGACTTTTGGAAAGTGCAAGTTATACATGGGAGTGGTTCATTAGAAAGTTCTTAGTACAGGGTTGGGACCACACTGGTGATCAGTGAATTCCTGTAAAAGTTTTTTGCATTCAAGAATATGTCCCATCTCTCTGTAGAAACCAATATGTCATCTTAAAGAGCCCCTGCCATTTCAGCTGTCTAAAATCTGGAGAGAGGGATAATATAGTTAAGATTATTTGTGGAATCCTGGCAAGATAACAGCATATTACCTGACTAGAATTGCATTAATTGTAAACTCTATCAAAACAATTCAAAGGTTGTGGACATAAATATATCTATTATGACTGTGTATGGATTAGTAAATTTGTGTGAGGCCACTCCAAACTCAACAAAAGTGAATGATAAAATCTTTGGGTCACTATGCCAGATCATCCATGCATGGGATTCTTAAAAGTACACAGATTTGTGAAGTGATTGAAATTAACTTATTTTTAAAAAAATATTTGCTTCCTATTTACTCTTTGATCTTGGTTAAACTTTAACCTTTTTGTTTATTCTTCAAACTAGCTAAAGATTTTTTTGTGATGACCTTGCCTTTCCTTGCTGATACAACTTTTCACTAATGCTCTTAACCATTAACTTTAACTAATTGAATTATAATCTGTGATTAAGATATGGAGATAAGTTCTTTCTCACCATCTAGTTTTTTTTTTAAAAAAAAGCACTTAAAGCTATTGGAAGCGCTAGAATTGCAATTTGAGATTGTCCAATTTAGCCCCAAACTGTGGTGAACAAGAAATCCTTTAGCCCAGCTGACTAGAATGTTTGTTTGTTTGTGCAACTAATATATAGAAATTGAGAATTTGGATAACCTGATTATGGAAACTTGATATATTGCAATCTTCAGTATATTTTTCATTACAGTAAATCAAAAAATATTTCAGGTCAGAGGGCATGTAGGGAAGGAAATTGCTCAAAGACTAATGTAGAAACATGGTACGATTCTTGGTTGACACACATACACCTGCAGCAGATTTGGAAAAATAAGCCACAGCTATATGCAGAGACTAAAGAGTAAATGTATGGATACTTACTTTTGTTTAATGATTTATTATTTGAATGTTGAACAGTTATGAATGAAGATGCATTGCATTATTTTACCTGTGTTAATGAAACATGGAACAAAGTGTTTGTTTTTACTATGTTGTAATGCTAGAGTTTTTTTTGTCATGAGCATGAGTTTTGTTTTTTCTTAAACTTTTTTAAAATCTGTTTTAAAAGTTGGTTTTCAGATCACTATCTTCCCTTGGACCTTGTGACTTTCAAATATTGTAAGTTTGTGTGTTAATCATTGATTTTCATCCTATCCTCCAACAGTTAGTTCTGCTGGTCAGCAATGTGATACATTTCACAATTCATTTTATGTAATTGCAGTTTGCACTAAGCTTAAAATAAAAAGTACAATGAAACTTGGCTTTGTGTGTACACGTTTATTCCTTTTAAAGGAGAAATAAAGTGCCAGCAAAAGTACTCCTTGGCTAGCACTTCCTAATAGTAAAATTTGTCATTTGGAAACCTTAAATCTTCTGTTTAACTCTCAGCAAAGTTGTCCAATATTTCAGACAGCAAGTAACTGTCAACAGTGACTTATTTTCAAGCTGGCGTGGAGAATAAATTTAAACTTAATCACCCTGGAGCTGCAAATACTTGTCAATATAATTGCTAATAACTTCCATATTTAAGCATTGTTCAGTTCAATTTTCTCTATTGTTGAACATTGTTCTACGTAAGCTAGATCTGTTAAAGCTATTGGATCTCTTCCAAATTGATTTATAGAAGCTTATTTGACAGTATATTTACTTTGCTTGTATTTTTAAACTTCCAGAGAAAAGTAAATTATGAAAGTAGACATGCAGCTTTTATTCTCCCAAACACTTTCAAGTTGAGGGTTGAGTATAAAGTACTCTAAATGCTACTAAGCTTGATGCAATAATGATTTAACTGAAAGCTATGTAATAATAGGTAATTAACCAGATTATCAAGTAGACCCCAGTGTTGTAGCAATAATGGATTACTTTATCCAGGGTGCAGCTAATTCTGTAGCATTCTTTGATTTTTGAAGTTTGGTGATGTTCAATACTGGGGTCTTTAGCTGCTTATTGACATCCCATGGTGTGATCCTTTTTGTTTCTAACAAAATATCTCTGCGCTTGTCTGCTTTAAATTCCATTTACCTTGTGGTTAGGGCATCGAAGGAACCCATTAGCTTATGGCGTCTATCCATTTCTTTTAAACTTTGTCGGCTTTAGTGTTTTTGTAAATTTGTTCTGAATCATTACTACTTGCTGCTTGAAAAGGTTCTTCCTTGTCTCCTCTTCTCTCAGCCTAAAACTAACTCCATGTCCTTGTACCATAATTTAGTGGTAACAACTTTACTTGGAAACCATTTCCTTCTAATCCTGCCATGATCTATACTGCAATTGCCAACTGTTGTGAAGTGCTGTTACATGTTGTCATTTATGGCAAGTTCCTCCAACACAATAATATCAATTTTTCACTTTTTTTCAATTAATCCCTTAATGGTTTTCTTGGTTATTTTGGTTCTTTTTGAGATTGGGTGCCACCCTGAGTTGTGAAAAGGACTTGGCTGAGAAGCCTGGTAGGTAGTTGCAAGGTCTAGACCAACAGAGTAAATTCCTACATGATCATTGTTGGAAGTACATGCTTAGGTGAAGATTCTGGAGTTTGATGTTTGAATTTGTGTTCTGCAAATTCACTGCTATAGAAATTCTCCAGTGGCAAGAGCTTTGGTAAGTGACCAAACCCCTCTGCCAACTAGAATAGTGGTGACAGCATGATAGACTACAATGTGTCCTCCTGTGGAAATTTAGTTATCAAATATCTAATTTAAACAGCTTTTGGAAGGCTGTGCTGACACATCTAATTCTTAGATGTACTGATTGATATTGGAAAAACATCAAAACTTTTCCTAATGTCAACAGCTACTTTTTTTAAAAAAAAAAGTTCACTAATTCCCCATCAATAACCATCCTTGGTGGAGGTTTTGTCTGGAGAAAAGCTGGGGAGTATTTTGGTTTTGCTGATGAGTGAGACACTGATTTGAGGTAGAGGGTGGACTGTCTGATACTTAGTGTGGGTCACAGCTGCATAGCTGTTAACATTATAACCCATTAATATATTGGGTTACCTTAGTCTTGACTCACAGGCTGTTGAAGTTGAAAAACTTCCCATTGAACCAAAACACAACCGTGACTCCTTGTACAAGTTGGACATGATTGAAATCATCAACCAGACTGAGATGAATCGAGGAAAAACTGATACCTTTCTGGATATAAGAGGGCTTAGTCTCCAATCCACTACAAAGGACAGTTGCCACATAGTATTATGCAGGAGCTGATGGATTATTTTTTCTAACTCCCAAGCCTCTGATTTTTCTTTTCCAAAAGGCTTTACTGTTGTTTTGGATTCAAAGGTCATTGGCTGATAGATCAGTAAAAGCAATAGAGAGATATTTGCATGAGCTCCAGAAACTCGTTTGTTTAATATCTGTGACGCTCCTGGACATCACTGGGTTTGGTGTCTGGAAGTATGTAGGGTACTAGTTGGTTCAGGTGGATTCAGTGGGTGTATGATGATTAAAGTCACACCTTTCATTATATGAATATATAGACTAGGAGCAAAAGGAGACAGTCCATGTTCCCATTTACCCCAATAAAGCTTCATTACCATGTCTAACCAGAATCTATCCACATCCATCTTTAAAGCTACTCAATGACCCTACACTCTCTGCTTTCTGGGGAGGTGTTTAATGTCACTCAACCCTTTTGAGGGCAGGTTTTAAAAAAAATTCTCAGCTTTGTCTTAAGTGTGACCCCTAATTTTAAAGTGTCTCTCCGTTCCAGGCTCCTCCACAAAAGGAAACCTTTTCACATCCTCCTTTACAAGCCCATTCAGAATTGTATGCACTTCAATCCAGTCACCTTCAAACTGGTAAACTCTAATGGAAACAAGCTGAGCATGCCTTTGTAAGACCGTAAACCCCTCTGAACCATTTCTGATGTGTTTACATTCCTTATGAAGTCTAGTATCACTTTTTCCTTTTAGAAGTAGAATCCTGATTCTTCTGACTGAAAGCAAGCTAAGTTCTTCAATTTTTACTCTTTTTTTTTTACAAAAATCTCATTCAACAGATCCCTACTTTTTTGCCCAGGAATTTTCCCTCAAAATAAAATTCCAGAAATAATGGCAAGTCAATCATTAAATCCCCTGCACATATACCCACGTGCTAAGAGTTCAAGATCCAAACTCTCAAATGATTTTACATACATAAGTACATTGCACATGTTACAACACATCATATAGACTGTTCTGTTTTACTTTTAATACTATTTCTTCTCTGCACCCAAACTTGACATTTAACATTGATGTCCTGCAACAAGGTCACCTTTTACTACTGCAAATGCTATTCTTAATTATTAGTTTTACCTGTCCACTTTTGGCTTTCCATTTTTCTGGAATGTCCTAACCCTCAACCTGCTATGGCCAGTTTGTACATCCACCCTGCAGTTGCCACTCCTTTCAAAACAGGCTGAGAACACTTCTAACCTGGTTGTAAGCTTGCTTGCTGAGCTGGTAGATTTGTTCTGACATTTCGTCACCATGCTGGGTAACATCAGTGAGCCTCCAGTGAAATGCTGGGGTTGTGTTTCACTGGCTATTTGTGTTTTCGTTTGATGTGAGCGATATCCCTTTCCATTCTTTTTCTGAGCGGTTGTGAAATGGGGTCCAAATCAAAATGTTTAACAATTCCAGTTTAGATGTCAGGCCTCTGAATTCCCATGCATGTCTTTGCTTAACCTGTCCTGGGATGGATGGTGTGTGTGTGTGTGTGATAGTTGGTCATGTCTTTTGGTGGCTAGTTGGTGCTCATTGTATCCTGGTGGCTAGTTTCCTGCCCGTCTGTCCAGTGTAATGTTTGTCCAGTCCTTGCAGGGTATTTTGTATATGACCTCTGACCTCTGTTCTGCTAGCTGTTGGTACTGGATCCTTTAAATTCATCAGGAGCTGTTCAGTGTGGTGGTAGGTTTGTGGGCTACCATGCTGCTTAGGGGCGAGAGTAGTCTGGTTGTCATCTCCAAGGTGTCTTTTAATGTCTGGCAGATGGCTACAATCTCTC
This sequence comes from Chiloscyllium plagiosum, assembly GCF_004010195.1. NCBI lineage: Eukaryota > Metazoa > Chordata > Chondrichthyes > Orectolobiformes > Hemiscylliidae > Chiloscyllium > Chiloscyllium plagiosum. The sequence goes on from NC_057719.1 coordinate 26,498,050, forward strand.
TGTGTGTTGTCGTCTTTTTTTAGGTCTGTCATGCAGGAATCAGCAAACTGCGCTCATCAGGCACCCATTATTCCTGGATACTTCATTTAGGTGTTTTCTTTCCTTTGGCGGCTTGTAGTTCCTCAGTGCTGTATTGTGTTGTGGCTCATTTAAATGTCCTGATGCAGCTCTGTTTGTGGGTGTTGAGATGATTGCTCCTGTAGTTGAGTATCTGGTCAGTGCATGCGGCTTTCCTGTAGAAGCTGGTCTGCAGCTCTACATTTAGCTTTTTGTTCTACTATGACATCCTAGGAAGGGGAGTTTGTTGTAGTCATCGGTGCACTTTATACCAGTAAGGATGTTGTTTGTGGGTTCCTTCTAATTTGTTGCATTTTGTGATGACAAAGATGTCATCCACATAGCAGACTCGAAGCCTGGGCTATATTGTGGGAAGGGATGTTTGTTCTAACTTTGGGATAACTGCTTTTGCTTAGAGTCCTGATATTAGTGATCCCATAGGTATCCTATTGATTTGTTTATAGATCTTGTTGAAGGTGAATTGGGTTGAGAGGCACAGGTCTACTGTTTTTGAGGATGCTGTCCTGCTGATGGAGTGGTGCTGTCAGGTGTTTGTGTCCTTGGTTGTTGGCTAGGGTGATGTGAATAGGGACATGTTGAACAAAATGTCCTCAGCCTTGGTGTCTTTGAGGAATTCCTGGGTGGCTTGAGTCTTCCAGGTGTTTGTGTTGCAGTTCCCTTTAGTAGTCTGTTTGTAGCTGAACTGGGATGTGAGACAATGGGTCTGAGGGGACCCTTGCTTATGTACCTTTCGGTAATCTGTAGAAACGGAGCATGTTGGATTCTTTCGGTTTTATTCTTTGCAGGTCAGTCTTGTTAATTTCACCTGTTGTGTAAAGTTTCCTCAGGGTAGCAGTAGTATGGTTTTCTGGCTGTGGACTCTGGTCGATTGCTGCCTGTAGGTATCTACAGGTATGTACAGGTATCTACAGGTTTGTATCTGTGAGCAGTGTGTTTGCTTTTTCAATGTATTGTTCTGTTCAGAATGACAGTCATGCACCTTTTTGCCTGCCGGTTGGATTGCAATATTTCTGTCCTCCTCCTTGAGTTCTGAGTTGTTGAGGGTGTTCCCTTTCTTTCTGCTTAGTGTTAGTGTTACTGTTTGTCTGATGGCCTGCCCAATCTCTTCTGTAAATATGTTGTCTTTTAGGGAGGATTCCGGTGCTGCTAAAAAGTCCCTTTTTTTTTGTTCACGGTCCTGTTGTTGAATTCATCCCTTGTACAAGGATGACCGTTTCCGTGCCTGTTATCGGTCCAACAAGTTCTTTATCCAAGTCTCTCTGAGCTGTCTGTTTTATTGCTGAGCGAGAGCTTGGCCAGATCTTATTAGTAGGGTTTTTCTTTTCTTTGGTCTGCTGTTGTTTAGTGTTGGTTCGTTCTAACGTACTTGTCCATTCGTGGTCAGTCGCACTAGTGTACAGAGTTTCTTGGTCAGAATACGCACAATTGAAAGACATCAGTTTGACTTGGACAATACATCCATCTCTGGGTAGACTAAACAAAGACACAGGAATTCCTAGACGCCTAGCATTCCAATTAGAATTCAATTAACAAACATCAATTTGGACATCATTTAGCAACCTCTCCTAAAAGAACCATAAGTGATATCGCCCACCACAACAGACCAAGACCCCAAATAGCCAATGGGACAGAACACCAGCACTTCATCGAAGGCTCACTGATGTTACCTAGCATGGTGACGAAACATCTGAGAATAAATCTACCACTTCAGTGAGCAAACTGACAACCTGATCCACAAGCTGAGTTACAACTCTTCTTTAAAATTTCAAACCTACTAAATAATTTGAGTTTGACACTCCTCCACCCCTGCTCTAAGTCCCCTTTCTGCCATACTGTAACCTTCTCCTTTCCCTGAACACTGACCAAATCAGATGATCTCCTCCTAAGAAGTGTGAAAGCCTCCTGGCACAGACAATTCTGGTAACTTTATCCTTCTCTGATGCATTGCAGTCTCTGTACCTCTCATACCAAACTCCAAACCAAATTGTGTTTACTGCTCAAATTGTACTTCAGATATACTTTCACTGGATCACCGTGGTAGCCAGGAGCTCCTGTATGCTGCAGCCTTGTCACCACTTGAGTGCAATCCTTGACTAGTTTAAATGTCATTAAATCACTATTACCATTCTCGCTTCTATGAATATCTTAGCAGCATTTGTTTCATTAGTGAACACCAATGCAAGGTATTCTTACATTTCCAAGACTTCCCTCTGCCTCTAATTATACTTTTATCACCTTCATTCCCAATCAAGTCCACTGGAATTTTACCACCAGCTTAATGTTTGGCTACCTCTTTTGATAACTGCCATTGAATTCTCTTTTCTTTTTGCCAAATCTATTTTCTTCTTCTTCGAGCTGAGGAGTGAAGTATTTGGTCTAGTTCTTATTCGAGATGAATGTACAAATTAGGACCACATGTTAGCCATTTGGCCCTATGAGTCTGTCCTTCATTCAAAGAGATAATGGCCGATCTGTGTGTTTCAAATTTCACATCCCTATCTATTCTCGATAATCTCAGATTTTTGTCTTCCAGGAAATCATGCAATTACCTCCCCTCCACCACCTTCTGAGGCACAGTTCAAAGTTTCTCAATCCCCAAGAGGAAAGATTTCTGATAAAAAAATTAAGGGCTAACCTTTTAAAAAGTGCTCCTTAATCCTGCACTTGTCCACAAGAGGGAATAGTATTTCCACATTGTACCTTCATAACCACCTTTTCAGAATCTTATGATTCTGATCAACTCACTTGACATGCATCATACTGTTTTTGATTCTTTGTATTCTCTATCCCTCTTGTCTTCAAGGAGCTATTACTTTTGTTTTTCCTGCTCTTCCTTTTAATTGGAATGTAGCCTGTACCTGAAACATCCTTCCCTGATAGACCCACCCAATACAGAGGACCTCGATTATCCGAATACCAATGTCCTGAAAATAGGATTAGCTGGAGGAGATCAAGGCCACAATGGAAACATTACATCAAAGACTTTTTTTTTTCCCCCAACAGTGATCGTGTCTTTTGTTTAGTGATTAAACAGGCACGGTCTCCAAATGACTGTCTGTCTCCCCTCTTTCCCCCCCACCCCCAACATGGGTATTAATGTTAAATATTATATGGATTGACTACTCAAAAAAAAAAGCAGAACCTGCAAGCAGGCAGTAAATCCATATAATATTTCTAAATTCCACTTTGGAAATGGAAGCAGCCTGACTCAAGATTGCGATTCAGACAGACTCCAACCTCACACATTTAATGCATTGTCTGAGTGGAGCTGTCAACTTCAGGTTTTATGACAAAAGTTATGTTGTGAATGTGACTTTAAAAGTGATTCTGGAGTTTACATATTGAAGAACCAAAACTAGCAACCCCATTCTAAAAGTTGAAAGACTTAACTAACTAGGTTTGTTCAATGTATCATTGTATCACTATAATCGTTTGCTACAAATTCTGTCTCTTATGGTCCTGCTTCACAACCACCTGATGAAGGGCCAGTGCTTCCAAATAAACCTGTTGGACTATAACCTGGTGTTGAGTGGTTTTTAACTTTGATGGTTTGCATTGTCCATTACAAAAGTAAGGGGAAGTAGGGAGAAAGAAGTGAATAAAAATGCAGTTGGAGGTGGAAAGAAAGCACCGTATCTTCCCCTCTACTGAATTTTCCAGCTGACACGAAAGATTCATTTGGAGTTCTGTCATTGTGGATACATCACAGGCAAGTGGATTAGGGTCATAAGTTTATATTTTTAATAAATCATACTTGACAGTTGACTACCAGAATGGCACTTATTAAGAACAGACTGTTCAAAACTCCTAATGAGCACACTGCAAATGTTTGATTTATTTTGTTACCCACTTTTAAAAATCTTTTCATCTCTTTGCTGCTTTTCTTGAAAGGTATATTTTGCCACAAGCCATGTACCATCTTGGTGGAACTAATAGTGTTAAAGCTAACAGATCATTTGGACATGGGGAATATCACTTTCAAGTGGAATAGCCAGATGACTTTCCACTTACATCATTTAAAATTCTAGGTGCCATATGCAACATGGTTTGTGACACATTCCGAAATGGCAGTTTGAATCCTGGAATTTAATTTGCTGAGATACATAGCAGTATTCACTGATTATTTTCCCTTTCTACATTACTGTATTCTTTGGATTTACCATCACTTCTAATTTATAGGCATCATAGCATGATAATTAATGGAGTCAAGAAGAAAACCAGAGTTTAAATCAGAGTATTCCTGATGGGCTTTTGCCCGAAATGTCAATTTTCCTGCTCCTCGGATTCTGCCTGACCTGCTGTGCTTTTCCAGCACCACTCTGATCTAAACTCTGGTTTCCAGCATCTGCGGCCCTCCCTTTCATCGAGAAGAAAACGATTAAATGTTCTGAAGAAGGATTACTTGACCTGAAATGTTAAGTCTGATTTCTCCCTATAAATGCTGAATTGTCCAGCAATTTCTATTCTTGTTTATGATTTCCATCATTCACAGTACTTGGTTTCATTTTGAGAAAAAAAAACAGATTTAGCAGGCATTACTGAAAGACTTGCTGAATTTAGACAAGATGGTGAGTCACAGGACTTCAATATATGACCCATTTGCATGTTTTGGAGGCCTTGAATATTTGGTTACCTTTGCAATCCCTTCATTACCAGTGAGCATCCGCAGTCCCATTAGAGTCATAGAGATGCACAGCAAGGAAACAGATCCTTCGGTCCAACTTGTCCACCCAACCCATCTGCCAACACCCGGCCCATATCCCTCACAACCCCTCCTATTCATATACCCATCCAGATGCCTTTTAAATGTTGCAATTGTACCAGCCTCCACCACTTCCTCTAGCAGTCTATTGCGCACATGCGTGGAAAAGTTGCCCCTTACGTCTCTTTCATATCTTTTCCCTCTTACCCTAAACCTATGCCCTCTACTTCAGGACTCCCCAAACTCAGGGAAAAGACCTTGTCTATTTACCCTATCCATTCCCCTCGTGGTTTTATAAGCCTCGATAAGGTCACCCCCTCAAGACTGCGTGCTCCAGGGAAAAAAAACAGTCCCAGCCTATTCAACTTCTCCCTATAACTCAAGTTCTCCAACCCTGGCAACATCCTTGTAAATCTTTTCTGAACCCTTTCAAGGTTCACAACATCCTTCCGATAGGAAGGAGACCAGGATTGCATGTAATATTCCAAAAATGGCCTAACCAATGTCTTGTACAGCTGCAACATGACCTCTCAATACTCTGACCAACAAAGGAAAGCATACCAAACTCCTTCATTATCCTATCTATCTGCAACTCTACTTTCAAGGAACTATGAATCTGCACTCCAAGGTCTGTTCAGCAGCACTCCCCAAGATTTTTAAGTGTATAAGTTCTGCTAAGATTTGCTTTCCCAAAATGCAGCACCTCGCATTTAGAGTCATAGAGATGTACAGCATGGAAACCTGTCCATGCCAACCAGATATCCCAACCCAATCTAGTCCCACCTGCCAGCACCCAGCCCATATCCCTCCAAACCCTTCCTATTCATGTATCCATCCAAATGCCTCTTAAATGTTGCAATTGTACCAGCCTCCACCACTTCCTCTGGCAGCTCATTCCATACACGTACCACCCTCTGCGTGAAAGGGTTGCACCTTAGGTCTCTTTGATATCTTTCCCCACTCACCCTAAACCTATGCCCTCTAGTTTTGGGCTCCCCAAACCCAGGGAAAAGACCTTGTCTATTTACCCTATCCAAGCCCGTCATGGTTTTATAAACCTCCTTAAGGTCACCCCCTCAAGACTGTGTGCTCCAAGGAAAACAGTCCCAGCCTATTCAACATCTCCTGATAGCCCAAATTCTCCAACCCTGGCAACATCCTTGTAAATCTTTTCTGAACCCTTTCAAGTTTCACAACATATTTCCGATAGGAAGGAGACCAGAATGCACGCAATATTCTAACAGTGGTCTAACCAATGTCCTGTACAAACTCAACATGACCTCCCAACTCCTGTACTCAATACTCTGACCAATAAAAGAAAGCATACCAAATGCCGCCTTCACTATCCTATCTACCTGTGACTCCACTTTCAAGGAGCTATGAACCTGCACTCCAAGGTCTCTTTGTTCAGCAACACTCCCTAGGACCTTACCATTAAGTGTATACGTTCTGCTAAGATTTGCTTTCCCAAAATGCAGCACCTCGCATTTATCTGAATTCTAGTTCTCCCTGTATTCCATGAGATCTAACCTTGCTAATCAGTCTCCCATGGGGAACCTTGTCGAACGCCTTATTGAAGTCCATATAGATTACATCTACTGCTCTGCCCTCATCAATCCTCTTTGTTACTTCTTCAAATACCTCAATCAAGTTTACAAAATTATGAGGGGCATTGATAGGATAAATAGACAAAGTCTTTTCCCTGGGGTCGGGGAGTCCAGAACTAGAGGGCATAGGTTTAGGGTGAGAGGGGAAAAATATAAAAGAGACCTAAGGGGCAACCTTTTCACGCAGAGGGTGGTACGTGTATGGAATGAGCTGCCAGGTGGAGGCTGGTACAATTGCAACATTTAAGAGGCATTTGGAAGGGTATATGAATAGGAAGGGTTTGGAGGGATGGGTGCAGGCAGGTGGGACTAGATTGGGTTGGGATATCTGGTCGGCATGGACGGGTTGGCCCGAAGGGTCTATTTCCATGCTGTACATCTCTATGACTCTAAGTTTGTGAGACATGATTTCCCATACACAAAGCCATGTTGACTATCCCGAATCAGTCCTTGCCTTTCCAAATACATATACAACCTGTCCCTCAGGATTCCCTCAAACAACTTCCCACCACCGAGATCAGGCTCACTGGTCTATAGCTCCCTGGCTTGTCCTTACCACCCTTCTTAAAAAGTGGCACCACATTAGCCAACCTCCAGTCTTCCAGCACCTCACCTGTGACTATCGATGATAAAGATATCTCAGCAAGAGGCCCAGCAATCACTTCTGTAGCTTCCCACAGAGTTCTCGGGTACACCTGATCAGGTCCTGGGGATTTATCCACCTTTGTGCGTTTCAAGACATCCAGCACTTCCACCTCTGTAATCTGGACATTTTGCAAGATGTCACCTCTATTTCCCTACAGTCTATATCTTCCATATCCTTTTCCACAGTAAATACTGATGCAAAATACTCATTTAGTATCTCCCCCATTTTCTGCGGCTCTACACAAAGGCCGCCTTGCTGATATTTGAGGGGCTCTATTCTCTCCTTAGTTACCCTTTTGTCCTTAATGTATTTGTAAATTCCCATTGGATTCTCCTTAATTCTATTTGCCAAACAATCTCATGTCCCCTTTTTGCTCTCCTGATTTCCCTCTTAAGTATACTCCTACTTCCTTTATACTCTTCTAAGGATTCATTCGATCTATCCATCTATCCAGACATATGCTTCCTTCTTTTTCTTAATCAAACCTTCAATTTCTCCAGACATCAGAAATCTGTATACCTACCCGCTTTTCCTTTCACCCTAACAGGAATATACTGTCTCTGCAACCTCGTTATCTCATTTCTGAAAGCTTCATACCTCATTAATGCCCAAAGTTAAAAATCACACAACACTAGGTTATAGTCCAACAGGTTTAATTAGAAGCACATTAGCTTTCAGAGTGTCGCTCCTTCATCAGGTGATAGTGGAGGGCTCAATCCTAACACACAGAATTTATAGCAAAAATCTACAGTGTGATGTAACTGAAATTATACATTGAAAAATTGATTGTCTGTTAAGCCTTTCATCTGTTAGAATACCGTGTTTGTTTCACTTCTTTCATGTGTAAATCACAAAACCTTTTTTTAAGAAGTTGCATTCTCAGGTTAGCTGTTAACAATGGTGATAGCTAGACAATATGTTGGCCCCTGTGTTCTCTGTCTATGCCATGATGTTTAGATTGATTCTAATCTAAAAATTGAGATAATGGAGTTTTACATGAATTCATGCAGTTTTTGAGCTCAGAGTTCTACATGAATGCGTGCAGTTTTTGAGCAAAGTACAATGTAACCCTGAAAGTACAAATTCACCCCACAAAATATATGTGTGCATGTGGGTCTTTGTCTGTGTGTGTGTGTCTGTCTGGGTTGGGGGTTGTGAGTGTGAGAAAGTGTGTGTGTGTGTGTAGTGAGTGCAGAGCATCTTAAGTCTGTGAGGGGTTTCATGTGTGAGTGTGGAAGTGTGTGTGTGTCTGTAAGGGTGTGTTTGGGTGTCTGTGTATATGTGTGTCCGTGTGTATGTATGTATAGGAGTGCCTGTGTGTGTTTGAGAGTGTGCGTGTGTCGGAGTATCTGTGTGTGTATATAGTGCAATGGTGGTCACCTGTAATATGACATGAGCCCAAGGTCCCAGTTGAGGCCCTTCCTATGGGTACCGAACTTAGCTATCAGCCTCTGCTCGGCCAGTTTTTTCTGCTGCCTGTCCCGAAGTCCACCTTGGAGGATGGTCACCCGAAAGTCCCAGGCTGAATGTCCTGGACCGCTGAAGTGTTCCCCAACTGGGAGGGAACACTCCTGTCTGTTGATTGTGCGGTGCCCATTCATTTGTTGTCGTAGCCTTTGCTCAGTTTCCCCAGTGTACCAGGGTTCATGTCACATTACAGGCGACCACCATTGCACTATATACACACACAGGCACTCCTATACACACATACACACGGACACACATATACACAGACGTGCGCACAGACACCCACACACACCCTTACAGACACATACTCCCACACTCAAACATGCACCCCCTCACAGACCTAAGATGCTCTGCACTCACTACACACACAAATACACTTTCTCACACTCACAACCCCCAACCCAGACAGACACACATACGCAAAGACTCACATGCACACATATATTTTGTGGGGTGAATTTGTACTTGTAGGTTTACATTGTACTTTTCTCAAAAACTGCATGCATTCATGTAAAACTCTGTTATCTCACTTTTTAGATTAGAATCAATCTAAACATCATGGCATAGACAGAGAACACAGGGGGCCAACATATTGTCTAGCTATCACGTCTATTTTGCTGCTCCTCGGATGCTGCCTGAACTGCTGTGCTCTTCCAGCACCATTAATCCAAAATCTGGTTTCCAGTATCTGCAGTCATTGTTTTTACCCAATCACATCAGGTCAGTGCCTGCAGTTCCGCTAACGGCCAGAGGTGGTGCCCTTTCCACCGGACACAGCCACGGGGCTGAGGGGGGACACATGGTGAGTGTGAGGGACACGGAGGGAGATACAGAGACGGAGGGGAGGGGAGACCGTCAGAGGGGCCGCGATCAGGGTGACGGCCCGCTCCAGGACCCTCCTCCGGAGGATTTCAGTCGATCACAGGATCCGAATTAATCCCGGCCTAGTTACTGTGGGCCTGAGGGCGGGAGAGTGGGGGAAGGAAAGGAAAGGAAAGGAAATGGGGGCAAGGAGGGGAATGA
>NC_057719.1:26509536-26526723 GCF_004010195.1 Chiloscyllium plagiosum
ATTTTGTACACTACGTTGGTTTTGCTCATCCTGGGTATCAGGTCCTTTGTCCTGGTGAGTTGTTGTCTGAGAGTGGCTGTTGGTTTGTGTGCTGTTATGAGTCCTAGTGGTCGTAGTAGTCTGGCTGTCAGTTCAGAAATGTTCTTGATGTATGGTAACGTGGCTAGTCCTTTGGGTTGTGGCATGTCCTTATTCCGTTGTCTTTCTCTTGGACATCTGTTGATGAAATTGCAGGGGTACCTGTTTTTGGCAAATACTTTGTAGAGGTGTTCTTCTTCCTCTTTTTGCAGTTCTGGCGTGCTGCAGTGTGTTGTGGCCCTTTTGAACAGTGTCTTGATGCAACTTCTTTTGTGTGTGTTGGGGTGGTTGCTTTCGTAGTTCAGGACTTCCTGAATCTCTGAATCCTGAATCTGAATCTCTGTTTCTGCTACAGAATGCATTTAGCTTTGAGTTGAGGATTTGGAGAACAGAGCCAAAGAATATGTTACTTGGATCCATTTTGGCAAGTTATTTATGTCTGTCTGTTTATCTCATTGAACTTCAGCAAACAGCTAAAGCATAAAAGAAGTGTTCACTCATGGAGGAGATCGAGCAGTGGTTTAATCACCTGCGCATTGCAAAACGATCCACACAGAAAGCCGAAGAATTAACCTACCTTCTGGATATTGACTGCCTGAAGGTACCCATAGGACAAAGCGGTCAACTTGTTGCAGTTTCATGTTCGAATCATTGTATCCGTGTTTACAATAAACAGACACTGACTCTAGTTCAACAGTTCCAGGGCCACTCTGCTCCTATTAGTGGCATTAGGTTTGCACAAAACACTGGCCATTTGTTATTCTCTGCATCATGTGACGGGACAGTGAAATGTTGGGATGTGCGTTCCTCTAGCACAGACCCAGTTCAAAATTATACAGGTTATCCTAATAACACATTTATCAGCTTTGATATTAGTTGTAATGATTTGGTTATCTGTGCTGGAACAGAAAAGGTTGAAGAAGATACTTTCTTGGTTTTCTGGGATGCACGCACTGTGACAAACACGGATAGTCATGGAAGTCAGGAACCTCTTGGAGTTTATTCAGAGACTCACAACAATGACATCACCCAAGTGCGTTTTCACCCCTCAAATCCCAACATGGTGGCATCGGGGTCGACTGACGGATTGGTCAACATTTTTGACATTAGCCAAGAAACAGAAGATGATGCCCTTCTTGCAACTTGCAACTCTGATTCCTCAGTCAGCTTCGTTGGGTGGTCTGGGAAAGAGCTGGAACAGATTTTTTGCATGACCTACGATGAAGGTTTCTATCTGTGGGACCTTGCCAACCTGCACAATGATGAGCCCATCACACTGGTGAAAACACAGGATGCCCGGGAAAGCTTGAAACTTGACAATGGCCACCTGGACTACTTGATTGGAGGCTTTTACCATGAAAAAGCTGAAAAGTTGTTTGTACTGGGTGGCACCAGTATGGGGAAGCTTCACTTTTTAACATGTGATGCCAGCGAGCTTGCACACCTGCACACCCTGCATGACAGACACTCAGCTATAGTTCGTGCTTTTTATTGGGATTCTGAGGATAATTCTCTGTTGACATGTGGGGAAGATGCTCAGCTATTTTTATGGAAACCAAATGCCACAGAATTAACTACAGGAAAGAAGACATCAATGAAGCTTCCATCTGATGTGCATAGAAAAATGAAAGTTCATAGCAAAAACTCTTACCAAAGCAAGAAGTAAGATAAACAGGCAACTCCTCGCACTTGCATACAGCTGAGTTTCATTGAGATTAATTTCCGTTTTTATAAGAGGAAAAGAATTTTTTCTGTCAGTTAGGAATTCAGTCATTCAACAACGACTAATTGACTCCAGATCTGTGTTGCTTCTAAACAGTGAGGCTTTAATTGGGGAAACCTAGAAAGTGCAATAACATTCTAAAAAATGGAGCTGGGATTTTTTTGTTGGGATTGGGATTTTATTCGAATGGCTGTAGCTTTCTTTTATTTTGATTCATTCATCTTTTTTTTTACAACTCAGAAGGTTGGTGCCTATTAAAAGAAAAAAAACGTTTCTGCAAATGTGTTTTGTTGGGATTATTTTACTAAGTTACATATAAATTAAAGAGATGATGCAAGATTTAAAATGCATTTTTTGGTTGAAGAAGACATTGGTGTATTTTCTTTTGTAAATTAGACTACTTGTTTGCATTGGACTGGGTTTTTGTGTTCAAATTGCTCTTGTTATGCAAACTTAACACAAACTCTGCACATATCTGCTATATTGTAGGGCAGGCCCTATAAATTGAGATTTTTAACTTCACTTTTTAAAACATAACACAACCATTATGGTGCTGATGAAGATTGTTCTGTGTTGGAAGAGGCAAGGTACACTGCTGATAGCTTTGAGGAGTGACCAGGGTCATTTTGACTTTGGCTGACTGTGTACAATCAGTACAGCCATACTTATACTTAGTCTTTTTTTAATCTCCGTTGTCTAAAATACAAATAGTAGGACAATCCATTTCCATAGTTCACTATTATTAGATGCCAAGGCTAGTCAATACAACTTTGAAGAGATCTAGTGTCCATAATTGAATGTAGTGCTTCTGATGCCATCTGTCCATGCTTCATAATGTGAGGTGTAACCTCCTCATGTGGAATTCTAACTCCTTTGACACAAAATACTCTTTGGATTTTTTAACTTGTGCATTAGTTTTAGTATTTAATACAGGAGACGGAGAATCTATTTGGTACCTAGTCTCTTGCTATTTAGAAAATAATCTGATTTGTCTTTCTTAGATCCAGAGAGAATGACTTCAGTCTTCCCCAGTATTGAATTCCATTTGCCATTCACTTATAGTCTGTCAATGCCCTTAGTAACTTCTTGCTCTTATCCACTTAACTTACGATTAAAATGCTATTATTTCAGCCAGAGACCACTCCATTTAAAGATCTGGCACAGAAAGGTTTGAAGAGCAATGCATTCTTGTAAATACTAGGTGTGCAGTATAGTTTTGTGTGTTCGCTTTTGTAAATTGCTGAATTCTCTCTAGGCTTAGCTTGGACGAAACAGCTAATAATTGAGACATTTGGTCAAATTCTATCCCTGGTAAAATGTGAACTTAAAATCTAACAACATGTGTACTGACGCTAAAAAAAAGACTACCTGAGTATTACAATTCCAAACTGGATTGTTAATATCCTTCAGTGTAAATAACTTTCCACTCTTCATGATCTGGTCTATTTAGAACTTCAGTTCCAAATGCTTGCCACCCAATGACTGGAGGAAGAATGCCTCATCTTCTGCCTTGGGACCCTCCAACCACACGGAATCAATGTCGATTTCACCAGTTTCCTCAACCCCCCCCCCCCTAACCTTCCAACTCAGCACTGCCTTTTTGAACTGTCCTACCTGTCCATCTTCCTTCCTGCCTATCTGCTCCACCCTCCACTCTGACCTATCAGCAGCACCCTCCACCTTCATCTACCTATCGCATTCCTAGCTACCGCCCCCGCACTCCCCCAGCCTCAACCCCACTCCCATTTATCTCCCAGCCTCCTTGGCCTAAACCCCCCGCACGCATTCCAGATGAAGAGCTTATGCTCGAAACGTTGACTCTCCTGCTCTTCAGATGAGGCCTGACTGGCGGCCATTTTCCAGGGCCACATTTTTTGACTCCAGATGACGTGGTTCACTTGATAGCTTAAGCATACTTCAGAACTTACAGTAAATACTGTCTGACTTGTGTGACCCATATCTTTGGGAAAAAAAGTGTTGCCATATTCTGATTTCAGGGGTGACAGATATAAAATACAAAATCCAGTCAGTGAGATCATGGTTAACGATTAAAGAGGCAGTGGCACGGTGGTTACTCGACTATTAAGCCAGAGACCAAGACTAATATTCTAATCATTGTTGTAAGATCCCATTCAGTTCACAAATGCCCTCTGGGGAAAGAAAGTTGCCGTCCTTACCTATTCTGACATACGTGTGACCTCAGATGCACAGCAATATGCTTGACTCTTAATCAGCTCTCTGCGCCATTTCAGAAGACAGTTCAAGAAAAATTATAGATGGGTGACATATTCTGGCCATGTCATTAATGTTCATGTACTGAACACAAGAATGCAGAGGAGCCTCGATTATCCAAACGTCGATTGTCCAAATTTCGGATTATCCGAGCAAAGTCGCGACGCTTGGCTAAACTGTGTTATCCGGACATTCGATTATCCAAACAAACACTCCCCTCCTGTGTTCGGGTAATCGAGGTTCCTCTCTACGTTTTTAAAAATTTTACTATTAGAATTGATGTATATTGGTCAGTACAATAGAAAGTAAATGTTGCAGGTTTCAGCTTATAAGGGCCACATTCTACTTACCAAAACTTGCATTAGCAAGAAGTGTTAACGAAAACTAATTAATTGCCAAAACAGTTGAGTTTGAGCCTAAAGCCTAAAACAAAGCCAGGGGAGTGGTGCTGTAATGCAATTGCCAATCCATTCTCTGAGAGCTGCACAGGAAAGATGTCAAAGCAGACCTCTGGTTTCAGAGGATTGAGTGATGAGGAAACGTAACTGAAATGAAGTCTCTAACTTGGAAAACATTTAAATGACAAAGTTAATTGAGGGCTATAATTTGAGGCCAGAAAATATGCATCCAAATTGGCTTAGTGATTTTTGTATGTAACGAGAACAAAAAACAGCTAGAGGCTACTTCTAGCAGGTCATCGTTCCATTGACAAATGCTGGGTAGTGGGGATAGATGCTTCTTGCATTGTCCCACTGAATCCAAGTGTCATAAGTGGAGCTGGCAGGATGATGCCATCCATCAGTCCTACCTCCCATTACCCTGCACAAATTCTGAGATGACTGCAGGGATCATGTTCCCCCTGACCAAGGGTATCCCAGAACAAGGGGGCACTGCCTTAGGGTACATAGTAAGTCATTTTGAACTGGGAAGAGACTTGTTCACTTCGAAGGTGGTGAACCTGTGGAATTCACCACCACAGCAAGCTGTAAAAGATGAAGTCAATTAATATGTTTAAGAAAGCATTAGATTTCTAGAAGCCAAAAGGACATGGGGAGAGTCTGGAAGTTGGTGTTGAGAGAGAGTATCAGCTATGGTGAATGGCCTACTCCAGCGACTATATTCTATTTTTTTCTTGCGTAGTGCGGAATCTTGGGTTTGCTATCGGCATCATATCAATGCTCTGGAATGTGTCAGTGTGATACTAGGTCCATCATGCAAACATGATAGCAGGACAAAGCTACAAACAATGAGATCCTACATTGTGCTGGGACCAAGACTATGGAGACTACACTCCAGAACATTCAACCTATCTTCCATATGGGAGAAAGTGAGGACTGCAGATGCTGGAGATCAGAGTAAAGAGTGTGGTGCTGGAAAAGCACAGCCGGTCAGGCAGCATCCGAGGAGCAGGAGAATTGACATTTCAGGCATAAGCCCTTCATCAGCAATGAGGCTCGTTCCCGATGAAGGGCTTTTGCCCAAAACATCAATTCTCCTGCTCCTCGGATGCTGCCTGACCGGCTGTGCTTTTCCAGCACCACACTCCTGTCTTCCATATGGATGATTACAGAATTCCAAGCAGATGATCTATGTAAAACTGTCACAGGGTAAATAAAATCAAGGTGGTTAGTACAAAGGATGGGACCTTGAACCCAGCCTTTCTGGCCCAGAGAGAGGGGCAGTATGCCTGCACCACAGGAACTCTGCCAACCTGGTTTACAAGAAATGCAAAATTGCTTTCAAATGTGCAGTGTCTAAAATTTGTGATTTTGACACTGAGCTACTATCTAAGAATTAATGGCATTTTGTCTTGTGTTATGTTACATTAAAACTTCCCATCATGACTTGGATGTTGCCATATGAACATGACAGTAAAAGATTCCTCGACTTAATTGGAACAGACTACAATTATAATTGAAGCAGAAAATGTTCTAAATATAGCAGGAGATGAATCAGTAGTTAAAAGACTAAAACAAGTGAACTATTCTGATAGTGTGAATAAAAAAGAAAAGCATCCTGAAAATGCTGGATCTCCAAAATAAAAAGATGATGCTGGAAATATTATTCCTGTTAGTAGCCACTAGATGGCACTAACAATTCTGATGACTGAACAGTCAGTTTATTATGGCGTTGTGAGTTGGAGGTGCCAGTATTGGACTGGGGTGGTCAAAGTTAAAAATCACACAACACCAGGCTATAATCCAACAGATTTATTTGGAAGTACTAGCTTTCGGAGCAGCACAACCACCTGATGAAGGAGCGGCGCTCTGAAAGCTAGTGCTTCCAAATAAACCTGTTGGACTATAACCTGGTGTTGTGCGATTTTTATCATGACGTTATAGCTGAAAGCTTCTGGAAAACATTTGATATATAAAAAAAACTAATGACAGCAAGTTTACACTTTCAGAATATGTATTAATTGTATCAGTCTACACTTCTGGTGCTTTTTATTTCACTTGGATCATCTATACTTTGGGATATAATATCCCGTATTCTATTGAAAATATCTGTGGTACTAATGATAGGTGTATCTGTTATTTTTTGTCGTTCAACACTGTACACAGCCCTGAAAATTAAAAGCAGTGTATGAATTTAAATGAAAATGCCAAATATCTAATTAAAAATTCATCACCAAGTACAGTATCAATTACTTTGTAAAATCTTATGAATCCAGAGAGACACACCATTTGTTAGAGATAGCAAAGATTAGAAATTGGACCTGGAGACTTCATATCCTAACCTGTACTCACTAGAGAAGGTCGCTGAGTTAATAGGACAAACCTTGGAGTTCAAAATTTCCAAATTAGATGTTGTGTAAAACACATTGCAGAAAGCCTACTTGTGGATTGTGAAACTGAGGTTTAGTTCTGCACTGGATAAACTCACTGAACCATCAGTCTGCTTAAGAATCATTTGCAGCTGGTGAACATTTTGAGCTGTTAAACCAGAGGATTGAGGATACATACGCAGGATATGCAGTTTTGGCATGGTACCAATCAGTTTTGGAGATTAACGCCTCATTTATCAACCCTTGTGATTCAGATGCAATGATTTTTATACAAATTAAAATGTTTTGTCCTGAAAGTGGACAGTGTCCTGTTCCAGCCACGTATTGTGGATTTTTTGTTTGATTTTGCATGTTAAAAGCAATAATTTCAATAATACAATCACTTTGTTGATACAGAAGTTTGGGAAGAATTGGTGCCTCCTGATATGATCTAGCTCAAGGATGAGAGCCAGCAGTGGTTCACTGGCATTGAGAAGTGAGATTTCTTGTTTGCTTTTTTTGGTGTCTACAGTTACTTTGTTCCCTGATATTTTGTAAAAAGGCAGCAAGAGTAGACATGAGCTCACCAAAAAATTTTGCTTTGAGTAAGAAGACAGATAATCACATTAAGTAAGTATAATGAAATTATTCTTGAAATATGTTATGCATAATCATGTTAGTAAAAATTTCTTTAAAGCAGCAAGTTACAACTTTGTCAAAGACAATCACTGGGGCTAGCTGACATTACAGGTTGGTTTTTCCAAATTCCTTCCTGGGACATTGGTGACTTTGGACAGGCCAGCATTTATTGCCCATCCCTAATCACCCAGTGGATAGTTTAGCATTAACCACATTCCTGTCGGGAGTTGCATGTCAGTCAGACCAAGAAATGATGGCAGATTTTGTTCCCTAAAGGGCATTAGTGAACCAAAAGGGTTTATGAGGTCATTAACCTTGATTGCGTAGTTACCATTAGGTCATCTTTTTAATGTTTGAGATTCCTTTTGCAGTCCTGTATTAATGGGAGTGTTTAGAATCCTTGCAGTGTGGAAAGAGGCCATTTGGCCAATTGAATAGAATGAACTGCCAGAGGAAGTGGTAGTTGCAGGTACAGTTAGAACATTTAAAAGACATTTGGACAAGTAAATGAATAGGAAAGGTTTAGAAGAATATTAGTGAAATGCAGGCAAATGGGACTGGTTTAGTTCAGGAAACCTGGTCGGCATGGATGAGTTGGACTGATGGGCCTGTTTCCATGCTATACGGCTGTATGACTGTATGTATGTAAGTCTGGACCATGTCTCCGAAGACCATCCCAGCTGGATCCACCCCCTATTGTATCTCTCAAACACTGCATTTCCCATGGCTAACCCACCCAGCCTGCACATCCCTGGACACTTTGGGTAATTTATCATGGCCAGTCCACCTAAGCTGCACATCTTTGGGCTCTGGGAGGAAACCGGAGCACCCGGCAGAAACCCAAGCAGATATAAAGAGAATGTGCAACCTCAGCAAAAAAATAGCCACCCAAGACTGGAATTTAATCTGGGTCCCTGGTACTGTGAGGCAGGAGTGCTAATTACTGAGGGACTGTGCCACCTGATGCTGTGTCATTGGTTTCCCAGAAGCCATCAGAAGGTGCATTGATCTCAACCTTCCAGCAATAATCTTCATGACTTCCCAGGTGTGGATGTCTATCATATTTTGTTCGGTCCTATCTGAATCAGGGTGATCAGCAGTACTGTGCTGTGCATACTGCTACAGTGTAATTGAAAGTACAGAGGTTTATATCCACAGACTTTATTGTGTAGAGCATTTCTTCCTGCTGGACCAGAGAATGTTTTTACTGAAACATCATAATTTTTTGGGAGGTGCTGCCATCTTGACATCCTGCTCACCTTCCTTTCCTAGAGGGGTTGTGGTAGGACACCTCTGCAGGCAGTCTGATTGGGTCTACATTCCCTTTGATTGGGTCTGCAGCCTCAGAAACCACCTGCCACCGTCAGTTGGACAGTGGATGCAAAGGCAGCCAAGCGGACTTTGCCAGTTGGCACCTCCCAAATGATTATGTGTGTTCCAGCTGCTGAAAGTATTCAATCTGTACCTGATTCTTCCCACTGTGTGCAATGTTTTGGGAAAGCCTACAGTTAAATTCATGCTCAATAGCATGTCAAAATGGACAGAAATTTCCCACAAATTTAGTGCTCAGACAAATCTCTCAGAAAGCAAATAATCAAAAGCACAACAACCTGCCATGTATAAAATACAAATTGTTAGATTAGATGCAACTTCTTTATCTCCTTTCTTCATAATTACCCAAGCTCTGAGTCAAAAGAGGTGAGTACCCTGCAAAATCTTCTCGACCAAAACACTAAAAGGATAGTGCTCCATGGATTTCTCCTGCTTTTCATTATGCCATTTTCCCATTTCATGAAGAAAGGCTGTCCTTTTCTGATTATAATACAGTAATTTGTAACAAAAACAGAAATTGCTGGAAAATCTCAGCAGGTGTGGTAGCATCTGTGGAGTGAAAGCAGAGTTAGTGTTTCGGGTCCAGTGACACTTCTTCCAAATCAATTTCACTCCACAGATGCTGCCAGACCTACTGAGATTTTCCGGCAATTTCTCTGTTTTTATTTCTGATTTCCAGCAACCGTAGTTCATTTGGGTGTTTTTTTTCCCCAGCAGTTTATAAGTTGGTGGAGAATATTATTGTCTTATGAATGTAGAGCAAACTATTAGGTAGTTTAGAAAGTCTCTTTTTTTAGGAATTTGAGGTTTTCAGAATTGAGAACTACATCTGAATTTTAAGTAAAAATATGCTAAGTTGCCAGTTGTATATAAAAAAAGCAAAATTCTGCAGCTGTTGGAAATGTGAAAATGATCAGATGAAAAACTGGTGTTGACTTTGTGGAAAGAGAAACAGATGTTGCCTGACCTTTGTGTTTTTATAGCATTTTATGCTTACATTGTTAATAAAAAAAATTGCATTATCCTTTTATGAAGAATTGATTGAAGAAGCTCCATGTAATTGTGTATCAGAAAACTTTACAAATGAAGGTAGGAAGTAGAAATATAAAACCCAAATGACTAGCATCAAATGCACAATCATACAGAAATAGAAGTGAGTAAAAAGAATGGAGATACATATTGAAAAATTTAAATAAGCTTATCTAATGAGATGTGAGCCAGCAATAACTGCTACCAGGAAGTTTCAATAAGCTATATCACCCTCGAATAAATTATGCTAAAATACTTATTATGCATTGACGATAGGAGCCTCACACAGAAACATAAAGCATTTACTATGTTTCTGCAGAAGCAGATGTCCTTGAATTAATCTGAATTTCACTGACTAGACAGGCACATATTAGCTAAACGGATGCAATTATTTGATAGGAAGGAAATACTGAAATGCATCAGCTGGCCATCTATCTCCCAATTCCAGTAACAGATGCATACATGACATTCACTGTCTGCTAAGAAGTTTGAGGATACATACTGGTCCAACAAATGGATGAGTTCTCACTACCTTATAAAATGAGCTAAGCTTTACATGAATAGACAGGCTACCTGCATCTGACCTTTGAGTCTGAAACAAATGTGATAAAGTGACAGATGGAAGAAACTCACCATTGCATTTGCTCCCGGCTGAACTTGAGTTTGGAAGAACTGTCTGGGTTAAAGAAAAATACATGACTGAGACTACAAACTGCTATCAACAAAAACTGAAGAAGCTTTTAAGAATTGATCCATGTACTTTGTGATTCAAATGACTACAGGCATAATATTAAATATTCATATAACTATTACTGATAGAACCAAATGGAAGCTAATGCTACTGTTTACATTGCCTGAATATGCTTTGATAGTTTACTTGTGCATTAAAAGTTATCATGTTAAAGTAAACAAACAATAGTTTGCATCAATAGTTCTACACATGGTGAAAACTAGGCGAAAGTGAGGACTGCAGATGCTGGAGATTAGAGTCGAGAGTGTGCTGCTGGAAAAGCACAGCAGGACAGGCAGCATCCGAGGAGCAGGATGAAGGGCTTTTGCCTTTCACGCTCTCAACATGGTAAAACATATTAACACTATGTTCTACCAAATGGAGATTATTATTCAGTTTAAAAGTCTAACAAGACTTGAGTGGAATTCTGGCAGGCTATTAAATTTAATGCCCAGTTAATTCAATCAGTCACTGTAATAAATGGATTAATATTGTTGCAAAGAATCATTATGTTGATTTGATCACTCTGTATGGCATACAGATCAGTCATTTGTACAGACTGGACCCTCAAATGGCTCACGGTTTAATTATGGGCATTTCTATCTGATGATTGTACTGTTGCAAAACTTATTGTTACTCATTATGCTCACTGGAACAATTTGTATTTAAATAAAATTATTCCTCGAGATCATTAAGTGGCAAATAGAGTTAGAAAATATGCTTAAAATGTTAACCACATACTTAGTGTGAATATTTTTGCCCTACAGTGTGATAAAATATTTGAAGGTTATGTGAAAAGAAGTACTCCAGAGTGATAATACCATTATTATAATTAATTGCATTATGAAACTTTACCTATTTATAGAGGAACCCCACAATGATGTAATCTGTCTAATTGTATTTAATGGACAGTTTCACACAAAACTATATTGAATTTACAGGACAGAAACAAGCCATTCAGCCTACTGGTCTGTACGGGTTTTTAAAGCTGCATGGAAGCTTCCTCTGACTTTATTTCATAATACCCTCTCTTCATATACTTTTGTTCTTTTCTCCATTATATAGTTGTCTAGTTTCCCCTTAAAAGCAGCTATATATTTGACCCAGCTGGTATAGCAGGTTCCACTCATAAATCTAGTTGATATTTCAACATACAGTGACAGTCTTCTATTTATAGCCCCTAATTTTGAACTGTATCTCAAGTGGAAACCTCAATGTCTATCATAAGAAATGTTAACATTTCAAAATGAAACCTTTGTTCCTTGACAGTGTTTTATTACTCTGGCACTGCTCTGAGCATGAAAGCCAACTTTAACAGGCCTACTAGTATCCCAGTTGAGGTCAGCTAACATAGCAGAGACTGAGCATTTTTGCTTTATGATGCAGAACCTTCATTTGGCAGAAATACCTACCAGCAGATTACAGGCCAGGAAATAGTGCATAAGAGAATTTCATTGGCTCGCTGTTCATTATGTGCTTTTTTTATTGTTCCGTATCAATGGTATTAATCATGCCTGCAGTTAGTCTGCAACAGCTGAATTAGTCCTCAATTTTATGTAACTCAAGATTCTGGTGAATTGTGTGCAATGTATTCAGGTTTCCAAGATTAAGCATTGTGGATTGCTGTACTTTTCAAATAGAAACATGATTTTTTTTCTAAAATATGATCTTGCGTTGATCATTTATCTCACTTTGTTTTGGAGGTGGGCAAAATATAATGAGGGAGATTTCCTAGCACAAAGAACAGCACAGGAACAGGCCCTTCAACCCACCAAGACTGTGCCAACACATAATGCCTTCCCAATCTAAACATCTTTTGCCTCTATGCTGTCCGAATCCCTTTATTCCCTGCATATATCTATCAAGATACCTTTTAATCACTGGCATTGAATCGCCTCCACCACCTCCTCTGACAGTACATTCCAGGCACTTACCACACTCCATGTAAAAAACTTGCCTCTGACATCTTTAAACCTTAAACCCTTTTACCTTGAACCTATGCCCTCTACTAATTGATGTTTCTACCCTGGGAAAAAGACTCCAACTATCCATTCTATCCATGCCTCTGAAATTTTGTAAACTTCCATCAGGTGTCCCCTCAGCCTCTGATGTTCAAGTGAAAACAAGCCAAGTTTGTCCAACCTCTCCTCGTAGCTAATACCCTCCAAACCAGGCAACATCCTGGTAAACTAATTCTGTACCATCTCCAAAGCCTCCACATCCTTCGAAAACTGTGGCAACTAGAAATACACAATATCCCAAACGTGGCCAAACTAAACTTCTTTACAGCTACAACATGACTTCGAGTCATAGTCATAGAGATGTACAGCATGGAAACAGACCCTTTGGTCCAACCCATCCATGCCGACCAAATATCCCAACCCAATCTAGTCCCACCTGCCAGCACCGGGCCCATATCCCTCCAAATCCTTCCTATTCATATACCCATCCAAATGCCTCTTAAATGTTGCAATTGTACCAACCTCCACCATTTCCTCTGGCAGCTCATTCCACACCTGTACCACCCTTTGTGTGAAAAAGTTGCCCCTTAGGTCTCTTTTATATCTTTCCCCCTCACCCTAAACCTATGCCCTCTAGTTCTGGACTCCCTGACCCCAGGGAAAAGACTTTGCCTCCTTACCCTATCTATGCCCCTCATAATTTTGTAAACTTCTATAAGGTCACCTCTCAACCTCTGATGCCCCAGCCTGCACAGCCTCTCCCAATAGCTCAAATCCTCCAACCCTGGCAACATCCTTGTAAATCTTTTCTGAACCCTTTCAAGTTTCACAATATCTTTCTGATAGGAAGGAGACGAGAATTGCACGCAATATTCCAACAGTGGCCTAACCAATGTCCTGTACAGCCGCAACATGACCTCCCAACTCCTGTACTCAATACTCTGACCAATAAAAGAAAGCATACCAAACGCCTTCTTCACTATTCCATCTACGTGCGACCTCACTTTCAAGGAGATATGAACCAAGGTCTCTTTATTCAGCAACTTGCAAATTTTTATCCCCTATGCCTTGACCGATGAAGGCAAGCATGACATATGCCTCTTTGACCATTTTCTTGACTTGTTGCTACTTTCAGGGAACTGTGGGAACAGAGGGGAAGCCTGGATCCCTCTGTGTGTTGCTGCTACTCAGGGTGCTACCATTTTCTGTATATTTCTCTCCTCCATTAGATCTTCCAAAATGTATTATCTTGCATTTGTGCAAATTAAATTCCGTCTGCTATTTCTCTGCCCAAGTCTCCAGCCTATCTATATTCTGCTGTATCCTCTGGCAAACCACCTCACTATCTGCAGCTCCTCCAAACTTTGCATCATCCACAAACTTACTAATTAGGCCACATTCTCCTCCAAATCATTTATATGTATTATAAACAATGGAATCCCAGCATTAATCCCTGCGAACATAACTGTTCACAGAAAAACAACCTTCCACCTCTACTGTCTATCTTCTAGATAGAGAGTTCTGTGTCCATATGCCAGCTCACCATCGATCCCATGTGACTTCACCCTTTGTATCAGTCTGCCATGAAGGGTCTTATCAAAGCCTTGCTAAAGTCCATATAGACAACACCGCCCTGCCCACATCAATCATCTTTGTTAGTTCCTGAAAAACTTAATCAAGTTTGTGACACATGACTTTCACCACACAAATCCATGTTGTCTATTGCTAATAAGTCCTTATTATTCTAAACAGTGAATAAACCATTTCCACAGAAAAGTTCTACAATAATATCCCTACCACTGGCATAAGGCTCACTGGCCTGTAATCTCCTGGATTATCCCAGCTGCCCTCTTAAGCAAGGGTCAAATGTTGATTATTCTTTTCTGGGACCTCTCCTGTGACTAAAGAAGATACAAAGATTTCTTACAAAGTCTGAGCGATTTCCTCAGTTGTTTCCCGCATCATTCTGGGATAGATACCATCAGGTCCTGGGGTCTTGTTTACCTTCATGCTTTTCAAAATACCTAACACCTCCCTTTTTATATTGACATGCCCCAGAATATCAACATATACCCCTGAGTATCACCACCAACAATGACCTCCTTTGTGAATACCAATGCAAAGTACTCATTAAGGACCTCACCCACTTCCTCCAGCTCCATGCAAAAATTCCCTCATATGTCCTTGAGTAGACCAATCCTTTCTATAACTTATCCTTTTGCTCCTTATATAAATATAAAAATTTAGGATTTTCCTTAATCCTATTTGCCAAAGACATTTCATGGCCCCTTTTAGCCCTCCTAATTCCTTTTTAAAGTTCTTTTATCTTTGTATCCTTTGAGGATTGTGTCTTCAATTTCTTAAACCTTACATATGTCTCGTTTTTCTTTTTGACTAAGCTCACCATTTCTCTTGTCATCGAATGTTCCCGAACCTTACCCATTCTTATCCTTCATTTTCACAAAAACATGCTGGTCCAGAACTTTAGTAACAGGTCTTTGAAAAATTTCCATTTTCAAGATATTGATTTATCCTCAAACAGCTGCTTCCCAATCTACATTTCCCAGTTCCTGCCTATTGTGGTGGTTGGCCATCTCCTGAATTAGTATTTTCATCTGAGGACTACTCTTATCTTTATCCATAAGTAACTTAAAACTTAGAGAATAATGATCACTATAATGATCAAGTGGGAAAACGCGCCCCCACTGAAACTTTGATCACCTGACTGGATTCATTCCCCAATACCAGGTCTAGTATGGCCCTTTCCCTAGTTGGACATATCATATATTGTTTGAAAACTGTCCTGGACACATCTAACAAATCTCCCCATCTAAGCCCTTGACACTAACAGGTCCCAGTCAATGTAGGAGAAGTTATAATCACCCACCACAATAATTCTTTTTTTTACACTTTTCCATATCCTATCCACATGTTTGTTCCTCCATCACCCACTGGTTATTGGAAGGCCAATAGTACAACCCCATCAAAGTGATTGCACCCTTCCTATTTCTGAGCTCTAACCATATAGCCTTGCTGGTTTGGTTCTCCAAGGAATCCTCCCTCTGCTGTGATTCTCCCTTAGCACTTACACAACTCTCCCACCTCATTTACATTCATCTCTATCATGACCGAAACATATAAATCCGAGAATGTTAAGCTACCAGCCTTGTCTCTTTCTCAACTAAGTCCCCATAATAGCTACAACATCACAGTTATCTGTATTAATTCAAGCTCTAAGTTAATTTGCCTCACCTGTCATGCATTAAAATACATACACCTCAGACCACCAGTCCCTCCTTATTCCCTCCTTTCCCTGTCTGTTAGTCCTCTTAGCCTTACAGGCCTCAGTCTCTGACTCCTCCTGGTCATTTTATGTTATACATAACTTCATAGCCCATAGGCCTCTAACAATGTAAGAGAATGAGGCAGGACAGATTAGAACACTGGCAATGACCCTGAGAATATTGCCACCGCAATATCCTTAAACAGCACCAAAGGAAGCCATTCATTTTGGTAACGTTATCAAACTAGTTATAATTCCTTACACTTTCTGTCTGAAGAGAAAAAGATTGCAGAATTAAATATTTATCTAATTCCCTTTTGAAGGTTACTATTGAATCTGCGTCCACAATCCCTTCAGGCAGTGCATTCCAGGTCACAATGTTTTGTATAAATGAATGTTTCCTCATGTTGCCAATGGTGCTTTTCCAATTACCTTAAATTCCTGCCTGGTCATTAATGTTACTGCTGCTGGAAATGGTTTACCTTATTTATTCTCAGCCCCAATGAGTTTGAGTGCAGACTCTTTGAAGGACTCAATTTGAAACTGTTGAGCCCACCTCCCTTACAGATCATTTCCTTTTCTGTATGAGCCATTTAGCCTACATGCAAAGAAGATATGAAATGTTGGAGGTGTCAGTTTTGCATCAGTGGCCTCACAGCACCAGGGTCCCAGGTTCAGTTCCAGCCTCGGGCAACTGTCTGTGTGGTGTTTGCACATTCTCTCCATATCTGCATGGGTTTCCTCCGGGTGCTCCGGTTTCCTCCCATATTCCAAAGATCAGGTGAATTGGCCATGTTAAATTGCCCATAGTGTTAAGTGCATTAGTCAGAAGGAAATAGGTCTGGGTGGGTTACTCTTCAGAGGGTCGGTGTGGACTAGTTGGGCCGAAGGACCTATTTCCACATTGTAGGGAATGTAATCTAATTTCCCCTCCGGTAGTTGAATATTAAAAAAAGCACAGCACCTGTTTAGTTTGGAAGAAATCTGTATGTGCACCTTGAAGAGGGGAGCGATACCATTCCATTGGAAAGTTGGAACTGCAAATTTTTCTCACCGAAGCAATACCATGAATGTTAAGCAATTGAACAAAGAGAAAGTTGCTCTCTTTTCATGGAACACCAATTGCGCCAAGTTTGCAATGAACCAGGCAATACTTGAGTATTAGTGAAAAAGTTAAAAAGTATGGTGCTGGTAAAGCGCAGCAAGCCAGGCAGGATCCGAGGAGCAGGAGAATAAGGCTGGTATGCCAAGCGGGCTGAGATAAAAGGTAGGGGAGAGGGAATTTAGGGGAGGGGCGCTGGGAATACGATAGGTGGAAGGAGGTGAGGGTGAGAGTGATAGGCCGGAGAGGGGTTGGGGGCGGAGAGGTCGGGAAGAAGATTGTAGGTCAAGAGGGCGGTGCTGAATCCGAGG